>NC_133343.1:46510301-46610301 GCF_030506205.2 Paramisgurnus dabryanus
ACCCCATGTCTCTACGATGTTCTGATGCGGAGATATAAGGCTTTGTTTACTCTGTTGCTAGGGTACTGTATTTGGTTGCTAGGGAAAAAAATGGCATCCCATAATGATTACACTCTGAGTCACGAGTCAAACGGTCCAACCCCCGTGTCTCTACGATGTTCTGATGCGGAGATATAAGGCTTTGTTTACTCTGTTGCTAGGGTACTGTATTTGGTTGCTAGGGAAAAAATTGGCATCCCATAATGATTACACTCTGAGTCACTAGTCAAACGGTCCAACCCCCGTGTCTCTACGATGTTCTGATGCGGAGAAATAAGGCTTTGTTTACTCTGTTGCTAGGGTACTGTATTTGGTTGCTAGGGAAAAAATTGGCATCCCATAATGATTACACTCTGAGTCACTAGTCAAACGGTCCAACCCCCGTGTCTCTACGATGTTCTGGTGCGGAGATATAAGGCTTTGTTTACTCTGTTGCTAGGGTACTGTATTTGGTTGCTAGGGAAAAAAATGGCATCCCATAATGATTACACTCCGAGTCACAAGTCAAAAGGTCCAACCCCCGTGTCTCTACGATGTTCTGGTGCGGAGATATAAGGCTTTGTTTACTCTGTTGCTAGGGTACTGTATTTGGTTGCTAGGGAAAAAATTGGCATCCCATAATGATTACACTCTGAGTCATGAGTAAAACGGTCCAACCCCCGTGTCTCTACGACATTGTAAAGCGAAGATATCCCATCTGGAACTTTTTTATTCCCTTATATGGGCATGTTTCCTGCCCCATTATAAGTCAATGGGAATTTTCGGGTGTCGCTTACACCCCAGGGGTACAACTTACACCCCATTGTGATCCATGTTCTTACAGAGTCTACCACCCTCTTCAAATGTTGTAACCCACATGTTTCTACAAAATCCTTGAGCGGAGCTATGACCCATCAAAGTTGGGCGTAATGTTAAGTCAATGGGATTTTTTGGGTGGTTTTTCGCCCCCCTTTCGAAAACCTTGCACCCGATCGCTTATAAAAGTCATAGCAGACGTGTCCTCAATTAGCCGGTCGTTTTGAGCACTGTTTCATTGGTCTACGACAAACCGTGCGGGACGAGTTACGCGCCGAAAAAGTGTCCAGATATAAGAATAATAAATAAATAAATAATAAGTATGAGCAATAATAATAGTGATGCCTTGCATAAATGCAAGCACCACTAATAATAATAATAATAATAAGTATGCAAGATAGTAATAGTGATGCCTTGCATAAATGCAAGCACCACTAATAATAATAATAATAAGTATGCAAGATAGTAATAGTGATGCTTTGCATAAATGCAAGCACCACTAATAATAATAATAAGCTTAGATCGAAGAACAGTATGTTGGCTTTGTCAAGCCAACATAATAATATCCCTGAGGAATAGTAATAGTGATGCTTTGCATAAATGCAAGCACCACTAATAACTAGATAGGTACATTTCCTGAAGAAAATGTGAGTGGTGCTTGCCGTGGCAAATTTCAGGGGACAATTTATGATTATACTCCAAGCCAAAAGTAAAATGGTCCAACCCCCGTGTCTCTACGATGTTCTGAAGCAGAGATATAAGGCTTTGTTTACTCTGTTGCTAGGGTACTGTATTTGGTTGCTAGGGGAAAAAATGGCATCCACTAGTGATTACCCTCCGAGTCACGAGTCAAACGGTCCAACCCCCATGTCTCTACGATGTTCTGATGTGGAGATATAAGGCTTTGTTTACTCTGTTGCTAGGGTACTGTATTTGGTTGCTAGGGGCGTGGCTTGGGAGTGGCCAATGATGTGCCCAGTGATTACACTCCGAGTCACAAGTAAAACGGTCCAACCCCCGTGTCTCTACGATGTTCTTATGCGGAGATATAAGGCTTTGTTTACTCTGTTGCTAGGGTACTGTATTTGGTTGCTAGGGGCGTGGCTTGGGAGTGGCCAATTATGTGCCCAGTGATTACACTCCGAGTCACAAGTAAAACGGTCCAACCCCCATGTCTCTACGATGTTCTGATGTGGAGATATAAGGCTTTGTTTACTCTGTTGCTAGGGTACTGTATTTGGTTGCTAGGGGCGTGGCTTGGGAGTGGCCAATGATGTGCCCAGTGATTACACTCCGAGTCACAAGTAAAACGGTCCAAACCCCGTGTCTCTACGATGTTCTGATGTGGAGATATAAGGCTTTGTTTATTCGGTTGCTAGGGTGCTCAAATTTGGTTGCTAGGGGCGTGGCTTGGGAGTGGCCAATGATGTGCCCAATTGTTACACCCCTAGTCACAAGTAAAACGGTCCAACCCCCGTGTCTCTACGATGTTCTGATGCCGAGATATAACTGTTTGTATTTTATGTTGCTAGGGTGCTCAAAAGTGGTTGCTAGGGGCGTGGCTTAGTAAGTCTGTAAGGATCCTGAGAGACTGATTGGATGCCTGAGTAAAATGAGCCCACCCCCATGTCTCTATGACACTGTGGTGCAAAGATATCCATCCGGGCATTTTATAATGGCAGTCTATGGTATAGGTTGCTAGGGTGCCCAAAATGGTTGCTATGGTAACCTTACACCCCATTGTGGGGGACGTCCTGACAGAGTCTAGCACCCTCTTCAAATTTAGTAACCCACATGTTTCTATGAAATCCTGGCTCGGACCTATGACCCGTCAAAATTTTTGCAATGGTAAGTCTATGGGATTTTGCCCCATTGACTTTTCATTGGGGCACTTTTGGGCACCTCTTACACCCCAGGGGTACAACTTACACCCCATTGTGATCCATGTTCTTACAGAGCCTACCACCCTCTTCAAATGTTGTAACCCACAAGTTTCTACAAAATCCTCGAGCGGAGCTATGACTCGTCAAAGTTGGGCGCAATGTTAAGTCAATGGGATTTTTTGGGTGGTTTTTCGCCCCCCTTTCGGAAATCCTGCACCCGATCGCTTATAAAAGTCATAGCACACCTCTCCTCAATAAGCCGGTCGATTTGAGCCCTAATTTATGGGTCTACGACAAAGCGTGCGGGACGAGTTACGCGCCGAAAAAGTGTCCAGAAAAAGAATAATAATAATAACTAGATAGGTACATTTCCTGAAGAAAATGTGAGTGGTGCTTGCCGTGGCAAAATTCTGGGGAACATATATGATTATACTCCAAGCCAAAAGTAAAACGATCCAACTCCTGTGTCTCTACGATGTTCTGATGCGGAGATATAAGGCTTTGTTTACTCTGTTGCTAGGGTACTGTATTTGGTTGCTAGGGTAAAAAATGGCATCCACTAGTGATTACCCTTCGAGTCACGAGTCAAACGGTCCAAACCCCATGTCTCTACGATGTTCTAATGTGGAGATATAAGGCTTTGTTTACTCTGTTGCTAGGGTACTGTATTTGGTTGCTAGGGAAAAAAATGGCATCCACTAGTGATTACCCTCCGAGTCATGAGTCAAACGGTCCAACCCCCGTGTCTCTACGATGTTCTGATGTGGAGATATAAGGCTTTGTTTACTCTGTTGCTAGGGTACTGTATTTGGTTGCTAGGGGCGTGGCTTGGGAGTGGCCAATTATGTGCCCAGTGATTACACTCCGAGTCACAAGTAAAACGGTCCAACCCACGTGTCTCAACGATGTTCTGATGCGGAGATATAAGGCTTTGTTTACTCTGTTGCTAGGGTACTGTATTTGGTTGCTAGGGGCGTGGCTTGGGAGTGGCCAATTATGTGCCCAGTGATTACACTCCGAGTCACAAGTAAAACGGTCCAACCCCCGTGTCTCTACGATGTTCTGATGTGGAGATATAAGGCTTTGTTTACTCTGTTGCTAGGGTACTGTATTTGGTTGCTAGGGGCGTGGCTTGGGAGTGGCCAATTATGTGCCCAGTGATTACACTCCGAGTCACAAGTAAAACGGTCCAACCCCCGTGTCTCTACGATGTTCTGATGCAGAGATATAAGGCTTTGTTTACTCTGTTGCTAGGGTACTGTATTTGGTTGCTAGGGGCGTGGCTTGGGAGTGGCCAATTATGTGCCCAGTGATTACACTCCGAGTCACAAGTAAAACGGTCCAACCCCCGGGTCTCTACGATGTTCTGATGCCGAGATATAACTGTTTGTATTTTATGTTGCTAGGGTGCTCAAAAGTGGTTGCTAGGGGCGTGGCTTAGTAAGTCTGTAAGGATCCTGAGAGACTGATTGGATGCCTGAGTCAAATGAGCCCACCCCCATGTCTCTATGACACTGTGGTGCAAAGATATCCATCCGGGCATTTTATAATGGCAGTCTATGGTATAGGTTGCTAGGGTGCCCAAAATGGTTGCTATGGTAACCTTACACCCCATTGTGGGGGACGTCCTGACAGAGTCTAGCACCCTCTTCAAATTTAGTAACCCACATGTTTCTATGAAATCCTGGCTCGGACCTATGACCCGTCAAAATTTTTGCAATGGTAAGTCTATGGGATTTTGCCCCATTGACTTTTCATTGGGGCACTTTTGGGCACCTCTTACACCCCAGGGGTACAACTTACACCCCATTGTGATCCATGTTCTTACAGAGCCTACCACCCTCCTCAAATGTTGTAACCCACATGTTTCTACAAAATCCTCGAGCGGAGCTATGACTCGTCAAAGTTGGGCGCAATGTTAAGTCAATGGGATTTTTTGGGTGGTTTTTCGCCCCCCTTTCGGAAATCCTGCACCCAATCGCTTCTAAAAGTCATAGCACACCTCTCCTCAATAAGCCGGTCGATTTGAGCCCTAATTTATGGGTCTACGACAAAGCGTGCGGGACGAGTTACGCGCCGAAAAAGTGTCCAGAAAAAGAATAATAATAATAATAATAATAATAATAAGTATGCAAGATAGTAATAGTGATGCTTTGCATAAATGCAAGCACCACTAATAATAATAATAATAAGTATGCAAGATAGTAATAGTGATGCTTTGCATAAATGCAAGCACCACTAACTAGATAGTAAAGTTTGAAGACAAACTTTATGTTGGCTTGAGAAAGCGTAGCTTGAACGTTTAAAACGGTTTGACATAAGTTTAGTTTAGTAGGCTATCTGGCTGTTAGTATGTTTAAGTATGAAGGTAACATGATTAGCATGAAGCTAGCATGATGCTAGCATGATTAGCATGAAGCTAGCTTGATGCTAGCATGATTAGCATGAAGCTAGCATGATTAGCATGAAGCTAGCATGATGCTAGCATGATTAGCATGAAGCTAGCATGATGCTAGCATGATTTGCATGAAGCTAGTATGATGCTTAGCATGAAGCTAGCATGATGCTAGCATGATTAGCATGAAGCTAGCTTGATGCTAGCATGTTTAGCATGAAGCTAGCATGATGCTAGCATGATTAGCATGAAGCTAGCATGATGCTAGCATGATTAGCATGAAGCTAGCATGATGTTAGCATGATTAGCATGATGCTAGCATGATTAGCATGAAGCTAGCATGATGCTAGCATGATTAGCATGAAGCTAGCATGATGCTAGCATGATTAGCATGAAGCTAGCATGATGCTAGCATGATTAGCATGAAGCTAGCATGATGCTAGCATGATTAGCATGAAGCTAGCATGATGTTAGCATGATTAGCATGAAGCTATCATGATGCTAGCATGATTAGCATGATTAGCATGAAGCTAGCATGATTAGCATGAAGCTAGCATGATGCTAGCATGATTAGCATGAAGCTAGCATGATGCTATCATGATTAGCATGAAGCTAGCATGATGCTAGCATGATTAGCATGAAGCTAGCATGATGCTAGCATGATTAGCATGAAGCTAGCATGAAGTTAGCATGATTAGCAGGAAGCTAGCATGAAGCTAACATTTATTGCGTTGCTAGGGTACTAAGTTTGGTTGCTAGGGAGAAAATTGGCATCCCATAATGATCACCCTTCAAGCCACAAGTAAAACGGTCCAACCCCCGTGTCTCTACAATGTTCTGATGCGGAGATATAAGGCTTTGTTTATTCCGTTGCTAGGGTACTAAGTTTGGTTGCTAGGGAGAAAATTGGCATCCCATAATGATCACACTTCAAGCCACAAGTAAAACGGTCCAACCCCCCTGTCTCTATGATGTTCTGAAGCGGAGATATAAGGCTTTGTTTATTCCGTTGCTAGGGTACTAAGTTTGGTTGCTAGGGAGAAAATTGGCATCCCATAATGATTACACTTCAAGCCACAAGTAAAACGGTCCAAACCCTGTGTCTCTACGATGTTCAGATCCAGAGATATAAGGCTTTGTTTATTATGTTGCTATGGTCTTCATATTTTGTTGCTAGGGGCGTGGCTTAATACCTCAATAAGAATCCTAAGAGACTGATTGGATGCCTGAGTAAAATGAGCCCACCCCTATGTCTCTATGACACTCTGGTGCAAAGATATCCATCTGGGCTTTTTATAATGGTAGTCTATGGGAGATGTTGCTAGGGTACCCAAAATGGTTGCTAGGGGCGTGGCTTAATAGCTCTGGGGTGATCTTAAGAGATTGATTGGATGCTTGAGTAAAATGAGCCCACCCCCATGTCTCTAAGACACTCTAAAGTGAAGATATTCCATCTGGGACGCTTTTATTCCCTTTTATGGGCATGTTTCCTGCCCCATTATAAGTCAATGGGAAATTTTGGGGGCCTCTTACACCCCAGAGGTACAGCTTACATCCCATTGTGAGGTATGTTCTTACACAGCCTGTCAGCCTCCTTAAATGTGGTAAGCCACAAGTTTCTACAAGTTTCTCACTCGCAGCTTTGACTCGTCAAAGTTTGTCTCAATGTTAAGTCAATGGAAATTTTGGGGTGTTTCAGCGCCCCGTTTAGGAATTCGGAAGGTCCCATCAGTTAGAAAAGATATAGCACACCTCGTCAGATCAGACCGAAAGTCTGTCCAAAGTTTGATGGCTGTAGCTTGAAAGCTCTAGGACGAGTTAGAGTTAGAAATTTTAGTCTCAGAAGAAAAAGAATAATAATAATAACTAGATAGGTACATTTCCTGAAGAAAATGTGAGTGGTGCTTGCCGTGGCAAAATTCTGGGGACCATACATGATTATACTCCAAGCCAAAAGTAAAACGATCCAACTCCCGTGTCTCTACGATGTTCTGATGCGGAGATATAAGCCTTTGTTTACGCTGTTGCTAGGGTACTGTATTTGGTTGCTAGGGAAAAAATTGGCATCCACTGGTGATTACACTCCAAGTCACAAGTCAAACGGTCCAACCCCCGTGTCTCTACGATATTCTGATGCGGAGATATAAGGCTTTGTTTACTCTGTTGCTAGGGTACTGTATTTGGTTGCTAGGGAAAAAATTGGCATCCCATAGTGATTACACTCTGAGTCACGAGTCAAACGGTCCAACCCCTGTGTCTCTACGATTATCTGATGCGGAGATATAAGGCTTTGTTTACTCTGTTGCTAGGGTACTGTATTTGGTTGCTAGGGGAAAAAGTGGCATCCACTAGTGATTACCCCCCGAGTCACGAGTCAAACGGTCCAACCCCCATGTCTCTACGATGTTCTGATGCGGAGATATAAGGCTTTGTTTACTCTGTTGCTAGGGTACTGTATTTGGTTGCTAGGGAAAAAATTGGCATCCACTAGTGATTACCCTCCGAGTCACGAGTCAAACGGTCCAACCCCCGTGTCTCTACGATGTTCTGATGCGGAGATATAAGGCTTTGTTTACTCTGTTGCTAGGGTACTGTATTTGGTTGCTAGGGAAAAAAATGGCATCCCATAATGATTACACTCTGAGTCACGAGTCAAACGGTCCAACTCCCGTGTCTGTACGATGTTCTGATGTGGAGATATAAGGCTTTGTTTACTCTGTTGCTAGGGTACTGTATTTGGTTGCTAGGGAAAAAATTGGCATCCACTAGTGATTACCCTCCGAGTCACGAGTCAAACGGTCCAACCCCCGTGTCTCTACGATGTTCTGATGCGGAGATATAAGGCTTTGTTTACTCTGTTGCTAGGGTACTGTATTTGGTTGCTAGGGAAAAAAATGGCATCCCATAATGATTACACTCTGAGTCACGAGTCAAACGGTCCAACTCCCGTGTCTGTACGATGTTCTGATGTGGAGATATAAGGCTTTGTTTACTCTGTTGCTAGGGTACTGTATTTGGTTGCTAGGGAAAAAAATGGCACCCACTAGTGATTACCCTCCGAGTCACGAGTCAAACGGTCCAAACACCCTGTCTCTACGTTGTTCTGATGCGGAGATATAAGGCTTTGTTTACTCTGTTGCTAGGGTACTGTATTCTGTTGCTAAGGAAAAAAATGGCATCCACTAGTGATTACCCTCCGAGTCACAAGTCAAACGATCCAACCCCCGTGTCTCTACGATGTTCTGATGCGGAGATATAAGGCTTTGTTTACTCTGTTGCTAGGGTACTGTATTTGGTTGCTAGGGAAAAAAATGGCATCCACTAGTGATTACCCTCCGAGTCATGAGTCAAACGGTCCAACCCCCATGTCTCTACGATGTTCTGATGTGGAGATATAAGGCTTTGTTTATTCGGTTGCTAGGGTACTGTATTTGGTTGCTAGGGAAAATTTTGACATCCCATAATGATTACACTCTGAGTCACGAGTCAAACGGTCCAACTTCCGTGTCTGTACGATGTTCTGATGTGGAGATATAAGGCTGTGTTTATCCGGTTGCTAGGGTACTGTATTTGGTTGCTAGGGAAAAATTTGGCAACCCATAATGATTACACTCTGAGTCACGAGTCATACGGTCCAACCCCCGTGTCTCTACGATGTTCTGATGCGGAGATTTAAGGCTTTGTTTATTCGGTTGCTAGGGTACTGTATTTGGTTGCTAGGGAAAATTTTGACATCCCATAGTGATTACCCTCCGAGTCACGAGTCAAACGGTGCAACCCCCGTGTCACTACGATGTTCTGATGTGGAGATATAAGGCTTTGTTTACTCTGTTGCTAGGGTACTGTATTTGGTTGCTAGGGAAAAATTTTACATCCCATAGTGATTACCCGCCGAGTCACGAGTCAAACGGTCCAACCCCCGTGTCTCTATGATGTTCTGATGCGGAGATATAAGGCTTTGTTTACTCTGTTGCTAGGGTACTGTATTTGGTTGCTAGGGAAAAAATTGGCATCCCATAATGATTACACGCCGAGTCACTAGTGAAACGGTCCAACCCCCGTGTCTCTACGATGTTCTGATGCAGAGATATAAGTCTTTGTTTACTCTGTTGCTAGGGTACTGTATTTGGTTGCTAGGGAAAAAATTGGCATCCCATAATGATTACACTCCGAGTCACGAGTCAAACGGTCCAACCCCCGTGTCTCTACGATGTTCTGATGCGGAGATATAAGGCTTTGTTTACTCTGTTGCTAGGGTACTGTATTTGGTTGCTAGGGAAAAAATTGGCATCCCATAATGATTACACGCCGAGTCACTAGTCAAACGGTCCAACCCCCGTGTCTCTATGATGTTCTGATGCAGAGATATAACTGTTTGAAATTTATGTTGCTAGGGTGCTCAAAAGTGGTTGCTAGGGGCGTGGCTTAAAACTTTGGGAATATCCTGATAGACTGATTGGATGTCTGAGTAAAATGAGCCCACCCCCTTGTCTTTACGACATTGTAAAGCAAAGATATCCCATCTGGAACTTTTTTATTCCCTTATATGGGCATGTTTCCTGCCCCATTATAAGTCAATGGGAAAATTCGGGTGCCTCTTACACCCCAGGGGTACAACTTACACCCCATTGTGATCCATGTTCTTACAGAGTCTACCACCCTCTTCAAATAATGTAACCCACATATTTTTACAAAATCCTCACTCGTACCTATGACCCGTCAAAGTTTTTGCAATGTTAAGTCTATGGGATTTTCCCCCATTGACTTTTCATTGGGGCACTTTTGGGCGCCTCTTACACCCCAGGGGTACAACTTACACCCCAATGTGATGTATGTTCTTACAGAGTCTACCACCCTCTTCAAATGTTGTAACCCACATGTTTCTACAAAATCCTCGAGCGGAGCTATGACTCGTCAAAGTTGGGCGCAATGTTAAGTCAATGGGATTTTTCGGGTGGTTTTTCGCCCCCCTTTCGGAAATCCTGCACCCGATCGCTTATAAAAGTCATAGCACACCTCTCCTCAATAAGCCGGTCGATTTGAGCCCTCTTTCATGGGTCTACGACAAACCGTGCGGGACGAGTTAGGTGCCGAAAAAACGTGCAGATGTAAGAATAAAATATAACTAGATAGTAAAGTTTGAAGACAAACTTTATGTTGGCTTGAGAAAGCGTAGCCTGAACGTTTAAAATGGTTTGACATAAGTTTAGTTTAGTAGGCTATCTGGCTGTTAGTATGTTTAAGTATGAAGGTAGCATGATTAGCATGAAGCTAGCATGATGCTAGCATGATTAGCATGAAGCTAGCTTGATGCTAGCATGATTAGCATGAAGCTAGCATGATTAGCATGAAGCTAGCATGATGCTAGCATGATTAGCATGAAGCTAGCATGATGCTAGCATGATTAGCATGAAGCTAGCATGATGCTAGCATGATTAGCATGAAGCTAGCTTGATGCTAGCATGATTAGCATGAAGCTAGCATGATGCTAGCATGATTAGCATGAAGCTAGCATGATGTTAGCATGATTAGCATGAAGCTAGCATGATGTTAGCATGATTAGCATGAAGCTAGCATGATGCTAGCATGATTAGCATGAAGCTAGCATGATGCTAGCATGATTATCATAAAGCTAGCATGATGCTAGCATGATTAGCATGAAGCTAGCATGATGCTAGCATGATTAGCATGAAGCTAGCATGATGCTAGCATGATTAGCATGAAGCTAGCATGATGTTAGCATGATTAGCATGAAGCTAGCATGATGCTAGCATGATTAGCATGAAGCTAGCATGATGCTAGCATGATTAGCATGAAGCTAGCATGATGCTAGCATGATTATCATAAAGCTAGCATGATGCTAGCATGATTAGCATGAAGCTAGCATGATGCTAGCATGATTACCATGAAGCTAGCATGATGGTAGCATGATTAGCATGAAGCTAGCATGATGGTAGCATGATTAGCATGAAGCTAGCATGATGCTAGCATGATTAGCATGAAGCTAGCATGATGTTAGCATGATTAGCATGAAGCTAGCATGATGCTAGCATGATTAGCATGAAGCTAGCATGATGTTAGCATGATTAGCATGAAGCTAGCATGATGCTAGCATGATTAGCATGAAGCTAGCATGATGCTAGCATGATTAACATGAAGCTAGCATGATGCTAGCATGATTATCATGAAGCTAGCATGATGCTAGCATGATTAGCATGAAGCTAGCATGATGCTAGCATGATTACCATGAAGCTAGCATGATGGTAGCATGATTAGCATGAAGCTAGCATGATGGTAGCATGATTAGCATGAAGCTAGCATGATGCTAGCATGATTAGCATGAAGCTAGCATGATGCTAGCATGATTAGCATGAAGCTAGCTTGATGCTAGCATGATTAGCATGAAGCTAGCATGATGCTAGCATGATTAGCATGAAGCTAGCATGATGTTAGCATGATTAGCATGAAGCTAGCATGATGCTAGCATGATTAGCATGATTAGCAGGAAGCTAGCATGAAGCTAACATTTATTGCGTTGCTAGGGTACTAAGTTTGGTTGCTAGGGAGAAAATTGGCATCCCATAATGATCACCCTTCAAGCCACAAGTAAAACGGTCCAACCCCCGTGTCTCTACAATGTTCTGATGTGGAGATATAAGGCTTTGTTTATTCCGTTGCTAGGGTACTAAGTTTGGTTGCTAGGGAGAAAATTGGCATGCCATAATGATCACACTTCAAGCCACAAGTAAAACGGTCCAACCCCCGTGTCTCTATGATGTTCTGAAGCGGAGATATAAGGCTTTGTTTATTCCGTTGCTAGGGTACTAAGTTTGGTTGCTAGGGAGAAAATTGGCATCCCATAATGATTACACTTCAAGCCACAAGTAAAACGGTCCAACCCCTGTGTCTCTACGATGTTCAGATCCAGAGATATAAGGCTTTGTTTATTATGTTGCTAGGGTCTTCATATTTTGTTGCTAGGGGCGTGGCTTAATACCTCAATAAGAATCCTAAGAGACTGATTGGATGCCTGAGTAAAATGAGCCCACCCCTATGTCTCTATGACACTCTGGTGCAAAGATATCCATCTGGGCTTTTTATAATGGTAGTCTATGGGAGATGTTGCTAGGGTACCCAAAATGGTTGCTAGGGGCGTGGCTTAATAGCTCTGGGGTGATCCTAGGAGACTGATTGGATGCTTGAGTAAAATGAGCCCACCCCCATGTCTCTAAGACACTCTAAAGTGAAGATATTCCATTTGGGACGCTTTTATTCCCTTTTATGGGCATGTTTCCTGCCCCATTATAAGTCAATGGGAAATTTTGGGGGCCTCTTACACCCCAGGGGTACAGCTTACACCCCATTGTGAGGTATGTTCTTACACATCCTGTCAGCCTCCTTAAATGTGGTAAGCCACAAGTTTCTACAAGTTTCTCACTCGCAGCTTTGACCCGTCAAAGTTTGTCTCAATGTTAAGTCAATGGAAATTTTGGGGTGTTTCAGCGCCCCGTTTAGGAATTCAGAAGGTCCGATCAGTTAGAAAAGATATAGCACACCTCGTCAGATCAGACCGAAAGTCTGTCCAAAGTTTGATGACTGTAGCTTGAAAGCTCTAGGACGAGTTAGAGTTAGAAATTTTAGTCTCAGAAGAAAAAGAATAATAATAATAACTAGATAGAAAAGTTTGAAGACAAACTTTATGTTGGCTTGACAAAGCCTAGCCTGAACGTTTAAAACAGATTGAGAGAAATTTAAAACAAGTTTAGTTTAGTAATATAACTTTCCGTAAACATGATACCAAAAGTTACCATGTTAGCATGTTTAGCACTAAGTTAGCATGATGTTAACATAAATTTGCATGAAGCTAGCATGATGTTAACATGAATTAGCATGAAGCTAGTATGATGCTAACATGAATTAGCATGAAGCTAACATGATGCTAACATGAATTAGCATGAAGCTAGCATGATGCTAACATGAATTAGCATGAAGCTAACATGAATTAGCATGAAGCTAACATGATGCTAACATGAATTAGCATGAAGCTAGCATGATGCTAACATGAATTAACATGAAGCTAGCATGATGCTAACATTAATTAGCATGAAGCTAGCATGATGCTAACTTGAATTAGCATGAAGCTAACATGAATTAGCATGAAGCTAGCATGATGCTAACATGAATTAGCATGAAGCTAGCATGATGCTAACATGAATTAGCATGAAGCTAGCATGATGCTAACATGAATTAGCATGAAGCTAACATGATGCTAACATGAATTAGCATGAAGCTAGCATGATGCTAACATGAATTAACATGAAGCTAGCATGATGCTAACATGAATTAGCATGAAGCTAGCATGATGCTAACATGAATTAGCATGAAGCTAGTATGATGTTAACATGAATTAGCATGAAGCTAGCATGATGCTAACATGAATAAGCATGAAGCTAGCATGATGCTAACATGAATTAACATGAAGCTAGCATGATGCTAACATGAATTAGCATGAAGTTAGCATGATGCTAACATGAATTAACATGAAGCTAGCATGATGCTAACATGAATTAGCATGAAGCTAGCATGATGCTAACATGAATTGGCATGAAGCTAGCATGATGCTAGCATGATTAGCAGGAAGCTAGCATGATGCTAGCATGATTAGCATTAAGCTAACATGAATTAGCATGAAGCTAGCACGATGCTAACATGAATTAGCATGAAGCTAGCACGATGCTAACATGAATTAGCATGAAGCTAGCACGAAGTTAACATGAATTAGCATGAAGCTAGCACGATGCTAACATGAATTAGCATGAAGCTAGCACGATGCTAACATGAATTAGCATGAAGCTAGCACGATGCTAACATGAATTAGCATGAAGCTAGCACGATGCTAACATGAATTAGCATGAAGCTAGCACGATGCTAACATGAATTAGCATGAAGCTAGCACGATGCTAACATGAATTAGCATGAAGCTAGCACGATGCTAACATGAATTAGCATGAAGTTAGCATGATGCTAACATGAATTAGTATGAAGCTAGCATGATGCTAACATGATTAGCATGAAGTTAGCAAGATTTATTATGAAATTAGCATAAAGCTAGCACGAAACTAGCATGAAGCTAGTATGACTTAGCATGGAGCTAGCATAAGGCTAACATGACCAAAAGACCCAACCCCCATGTCTCTATGATGTTCGGATCCAGAGATATAAGGCTTTGTTTATTATGTTGCTAGGGTGCTCATATTTGGTTGCTAGGGGCGTGGCTTAATACCTCAATAAGAATCCTCCGAGACTGATTGGATGCCTGAGCAAAATGAGCCCACCCCCATGTCTCTGTGACACTGTGCTGCAAAGATATCCATCTGGGCATTTTATAATGGCAGTCTATGGGATATGTTGCTAGGGTGCCCAAAAATGGTTGCTAGGGGCGTGGCTTAATAGTTATGGGGCGATCCTGAGAGACTGATTGGATGCCTGACTAAATTGAGCCCACCCCCATGTCTCTACGACACTCTAAAGTGAAGATATTCCATCTGGGACGCTTTTATTCCCTTATATGGGCATGTTCCCTGCCCCATTATAAGTCAATGGGGAAATTTGGGTGCCCCTTACACCCCAAGGGTGAAACTTACACCCCAATGTGATGTATGTTCTTACAGAGCCTGCCAGCCTCTTCAAATGTGGTAACCCACAAGTTTCTAAAAATTTCTCGCTTGCAGCTATGACCCGTCAAAGTTTGTCGCAATGTTAAGTCAATGGAAAATTTGGGGTGTTTGAGCGCCCCGTTTAGGAATTCGGTAGGTCCCATCAGTTAGAAAAGTCATAGCACCAATCTACGTACCAGTCTTAAAAGTTTTGTAAAGTTTTGTGGGTGTAGCTTGAAAGCTCTAGGAGGAGTTACTGTGAGAAAAAGTGTGGACCAGAAGAATAATAATAACTAGATATTAAAGTTTGAGGACAAACTTTATGTTGGCTTGAAAAAGCGTAGCCTGAACATTTAAAATGGTTTGACAGAAGTTTATTTTAGTAGGCTATCTGGCTGTTAGCATGATTAGCATGAAGTTAGCATGATTAGCATGAAGCTAGCATGATGTTAGCATGATCAGTATGAAGCTAGCATGAAGCTAACATGATTAGCATGAAGCTAACATGAAGCTAACATGATTATCATGAAGCTAGCATGATGCTAGCATGATTAGCATGAAGCTAGCATGAAGCTAACATGATTAGCATGAAGCTAGAATGAAGCTAACATTTATTCCGTTGCTAGGGTACTAAGTTTGGTTGCTAGGGAGAAAATTGGCATCCCATAATGATCAACCTTCAAGCCACAAGTAAAACGGTCCAACCCCCATGTCTCTATGATGTTCTGAAGCGGAGATATAAGGCTTTGTTTATTCCGTTGCTAGGGTACTAAGTTTGGTTGCTAGGGAGAAAATTGGCATCCCATAATGATCAACCTTCAAGCCACAAGTAAAACGGTCCAACCCCCGTGTCTCTATGATGTTCTGAAGTGGAGATATAAGGCTTTGTTTATTCCGTTGCTAGGGTACTAAGTTTGGTTGCTAGGGAGAAAATTGGCATCCCATAATGATCAACCTTCAAGCCACAAGTAAAACGGTCCAACCCCCGTGTCTCTATGATGTTCTGAAGCGGAGATATAAGGCTTTGTTTATTCCGTTGCTAGGGTACTAAGTTTGGTTGCTAGGGAGAAAATTGGCATCCCATAATGATCAACCTTCAAGCCACAAGTAAAACGGTCCAACCCCCGTGTCTCTATGATGTTCTGAAGCAGAGATATAAGGCTTTGTTTATTCCGTTGCTAGGGTACTAAGTTTGGTTGCTAGGGAGAAAATTGGCATCCCATAATGATCAACCTTCAAGCCACAAGTAGAACGGTCAAACCCCCGTGTCTCTAAGATGTTCTGAAGCGGAGATAATAGGCTTTGTTTATTCCGTTGTTAGGGTACTAAGTTTGGTTGCTAGGGAGAAAATTGGCATCCCATAATGATCAACCTTCAAGCCACAAGTAGAACGGTCAAACCCCCGTGTCTCTAAGATGTTCTGAAGCGGAGATATAAGGCTTTGTTTATTCCGTTGCTAGGGTACTAAGTTTGGTTGCTAGGGAGAAAATTGGCATCCCATAATGATCAACCTTCAAGCCACAAGTGAAACGGTCCAACCCCCGTGTCTCTATGATGTTCTGAAGCGGAGATATAAGGCTTTGTTTATTCCGTTGCTAGGGTACTAAGTTTGGTTGCTAGGGAGAAAATTGGCATCCCATAATGATCACACTTAAAGCCACAAGTAAAACGGTCCAACCCCAGTGTCTCTACAATGTTCTGATGCTGAGATATAAGGCTTTGTTTATTCCGTTGCTAGGGTACTAAGTTTGGTTGCTAGGGAGGAAATTGGCATCCCATAATAATCAACCTTCAAGCCACAAGTAAAACGGTCCAACCCCCTTGTCTCTAAGATGTTCTGAAGCGGAGAAATAAGGCTTTGTTTATTCCGTTGCTAGGGTACTAAGTTTGGTTGCTAGGGAGAAAAATGGCATCCCATAATGATCAACTTTCAAGCCACAAGTAAAACGGTCCAACCCCCTTGTCTCTAAGATGTTCTGAAGCGGAGAAATAAGGCTTTGTTTATTCCGTTGCTAGGGTACTAAGTTTGGTTGCTAGGGAGGAAATTGGCATCCCATAATAATCAACCTTCAAGCCACAAGTAAAACGGTCCAACCCCCGTGTCTCTATGATGTTCTGAAGCGGAGATATAAGGCTTTGTTTATTCCGTTGCTAGGGTACTAAGTTTGGTTGCTAGGGAGAAAAATGGCATCCCATAATGATCAACCTTCAAGCCACAAGTAAAACGGTCCAACCCCCATGTCTCTACGACACTCTAAAGTGAAGATATTCCATCTGGGACACTTTTATTCCCTTATATGGGCATGTTTCCTGCCCCATTATAAGTCAATGGGGAAATTTGGGTGCCTCTTACACCCCAGGGGTACAGCTTACACCCCATTGTGATGTATGTTCTTACAGAGCCTGCCAGCCTCTTCAAATGTGGTAACCCACAAGTTTCTACAAATTTCTCGCTTGCAGCTATGACCCGTCAAAGTTTGTCGCAATGTTAAGTCAATGGAAAATTTGGGGTGTTTGAGCGCCCCGTTTAGGAATTCGGTAGGTCCCATCAGTTAGAAAAGTCATAGCAACAATCTACGTACCAGTCTTAAAAGTTTTGTAAAGTTTTGTGGGTGTAGCTTGAAAGCTCTAGGAGGAGTTACTGTGAGAAAAAGTTTGTACCAGAAGAATAATAATAATAATAATAATAATAATAAGCTTAGATACAACAACAGTATGTTGGCTTTGTCAAGCCAACATAATAATAATAACTAGATAGTAAAGTTTGAAGACAAACTTTATGTTGGCTTGAGAAAGCGTAGCCTGAACGTTTAAAACGGTTTGACATAAGTTTAGTTTAGTAGGCTATCTGGCTGTTAGTATGTTTAAGTATGAAGGTAGCATGATTTACCATGAAGCTAGCATGATGTTAGCATGATTAGCATGAAGCTAGCATGATGCTAGCATGATTTACCATGAAGCTAGCATGATGTTAGCATGATTAGCATGAAGCTAGCATGATGCTAGCATGATTAGCATGAAGCTAGCATGATGCTAGCATGATTAGCATGAAGCTAGCATGATGCTAGCATGAAGCTAGCATAATGCTAGCATGATTAGCATGAAGCTAGCATGATTAGCATGAAGCTAGCATGATTAGCATGAAGCTAGTATGATGCTAGCATGATTAGCATGAAGCTAGCATGATGCTAGCCTGATTAGCATGAAGCTAGCATGATGCTAGCATGATTAGCATGAAGCTAGCATGATGTTAGCATGATTAGCATGAAGCTAGCATGAAGCTAGCATGATTAGCATGAAGCTAGCATGATGCTAACATGATTAGCATGAAGCTAGCATGATGCTAGCATGATAAGCATGAAGCTAGCATGATGTTAGCATGATTAGCATGAAGCTAGCATGAAGTTAGCATAATTAGCATGAAGCTAGCATGAAGTTAGCATGATTAGCATGAAGCTAGCATGATGTTAGCATGATTAACATGAAGCTAGCATGAAGCTAGCATTATTAGCAGGAAGCTAGCATGAAGCTAACATTTATTGCGTTGCTAGGGTACTAAGTTTGGTTGCTAGGGAGAAAATTGGCATCCCATAATGATCACCCTTCAAGCCACAAGTAAAACGGTCCAACCCCCGTGTCTCTACAATGTTCTGATGCGGAGATATAAGGCTTTGTTTATTCCGTTGCTAGGGTACTAAGTTTGGTTGCTAGGGAGAAAATTGGCATCCCATAATGATCACCCTTCAAGCCACAAGTAAAACGGTCCAACCCCCGTGTCTCTACAATGTTCTGATGCGGAGATATAAGGCTTTGTTTATTCCGTTGCTAGGGTACTAAGTTTGGTTGCTAGGGAGAAAATTGGCATCCCATAATGATCACACTTCAAGCCACAAGTAAAACGGTCCAACCCCCGTGTCTCTATGATGTTCTGAAGCGGAGATATAAGGCTTTGTTTATTCCGTTGCTAGGGTACTAAGTTTGGTTGCTAGGGAGAAAATTGGCATCCCATAATGATTACACGTCAAACCACAAGAAAAACGGTCCAACCCCTGTGTCTCTACGATGTTCAGATCCAGAGATATAAGGCTTTGTTTATTATGTTGCTAGGGTCTTCATATTTTGTTGCTAGGGGCGTGGCTTAATACCTCAATAAGAATCCTAAGAGACTGATTGGATGCCTGAGTAAAATGAGCCCACCCCTATGTCTCTATGACACTCTGGTGCAAAGATATCCATCTGGGCTTTTTATAATGGTAGTCTATGGGAGATGTTGCTAGGGTACCCAAAATTGTTGCTAGGGGCGTGGCTTAATAGCTCTGGGGTGATCCTAAGAGACTGATTGGATGCTTGAGTAAAATGAGCCCACCCCCATGTCTCTAAGACCCTCTAAAGTGAAGATATTCCATCTGGGACGCTTTTATTCCCTTTTATGGGCATGTTTCCTGCCCCATTATAAGTCAATGGGAAATTTTGGGGGCCTCTTACACCCCAGGGGTACAGCTTACACCCCATTGTGAGGTATGTTCTTACACAGCCTGTCAGCCTCCTTAAATGTGGTAAGCCACAAGTTTCTACAAGTTTCTCACTCGCAGCTTTGACCCGTCAAAGTTTGTCTCAATGTTAAGTCAATGGAAATTTTGGGGTGTTTCAGCGCCCCGTTTAGGAATTCGGAAGGTCCCATCAGTTAGAAAAGATATAGCACACCTCGTCAGATCAGACCGAAAGTCTGTCCAAAGTTTGATGGCTGTAGCTTGAAAGCTCTAGGACGAGTTAGAGTTAGAAATTTTAGTCTCAGAAGAAAAGAAGAGGGAATAATAATAAGTTTAAGTGCAACAACAGTATGTTGGCTTTCTCAAGCCAACATAATAAGCTTAGATCGAAGAACAGTATGTTGGCTTTGTCAAGCCAACATAACTAGATATTAAAGTTTGAAGACAAACTTTATGTTGGCTTGAAAAAGCGTAGCCTGAACGTTTAAAACGGTTTGACAGAAGTTTAGTTTAGTAGGCAGTCTGGCAGTTAGTATGTTTAAGTATAAAGGTAGCATGATTAGCATGAAGCTAGCATGATGCTAGCATGATTAGCATGAAGCTAGCATGATGCTAGCATGATTAGCTTGAAGCTAGCATGATGTTAGCATGATTAGCATGAAGCTAGCATGATGCTAGCATGATTAGCATGAAGCTAGCATGATGCTAGCATGATTAGCATGAAGCTAGCATGATGCTAGCATGATTAGCATGAAACTAGCATGATGCTAGCATGATTAGCATGAAGCTAGCATG
The DNA here is from genome assembly GCF_030506205.2 of Paramisgurnus dabryanus. Lineage (NCBI taxonomy): Eukaryota > Metazoa > Chordata > Actinopteri > Cypriniformes > Cobitidae > Paramisgurnus > Paramisgurnus dabryanus. The sequence continues at coordinate 46,530,355 of NC_133343.1, forward strand.
ATGCTAGCATGATTAGCATGAAGCTAGCATGATGCTAGCATGATTAGCATGAAGCTAACATGATGCTAGCATGATTAGCATGAAGCTAGCATGATGCTAGCATGATTAGCATGAAGCTAACATGATGCTAGCATGATTAGCATGAAGCATGATTAGCATGCTAGCATGATTAGCATGAAGCTAGCATGAAGCTAGCATGATTAGCATGAAGGTAGCATGATGCTAGCATGATTAGCATGAAGTTAGCATGATGCTAGCATGAAGCTAACATGATGCTAGCATGATTAGCATGAAGCTAGCATGATGCTATCATGATTAGCATGAAGCTAGCATGATGCTAGCATGATTAGCATGAAGCATGATTAGCATGCTAGCATGATTAGCATGAAGCTAGCATGAAGCTAGCATGATTATCATGAAGGTAGCATGATGTTAGCATAATTAGCATGAAGTTAGCATGATGCTAGCATGATTAGCATGAAGCTAACATGATGTTAGCATGATTAGCATGAAGTTAGCATGATGCTAGCATGAAGCTAACATGATGCTAGCATGATTAGCATGAAGCTAGCATGATGCTAGCATGATTAACATGAAGCATGATTAGCATGCTAACATGATTAGCATGAAGCTAGCATGAAGCTAGCATGATTAGCATGAAGGTAGCATGATGTTAGCATGATTAGCATGAAGTTAGCATGATGCTAGCATGATTAGCATGAAGTTAGCATGATGATAGCATGATTAGCATGAAGCTAACATGATGCTAGCATGATTAGCATGAAGCTAGCATAATGCTAGCATGATTAGCATGAAGCTAGCATGATGCTAGCATGATTAGCATGAAGCTAGCATGATGCTAGCATGATTAGCATGAAGCTAGGATGATTTAGTATGAAGCTAGCATGATGCTAGCATGATTAGCATGAAGCTAGCATGATGCTAGCATGATTAGCATGAAGCTAGCATGATGCTAGCATGATTAGCATGAAGCTAGCATGATTAGCATGAAGCTAGCATGAAGCTAGCATGATTAACATGAAGGTAGCATGATGCTAACATGATTAGCATGAAGTTAGCATGATGCTAGCATGAAGCTAACATGATGCTAGCATGATTAGCATGAAGCTAGCATGATGCCATCATGATTAGCATGAAGCTAGCATGATGTTAGCATGATTAGCATGAAGCATGATTAGCATGCTAGCATGATTAGCATGAAGCTAGCATGAAGCTAGCATGATTAGCATGAAGGTAGCATGATGTTAGCATGATTAGCATGAAGTTAGCATGATGCTAGCATGATTAGCATGAAGCTAACATGATGTTAGCATGATTAGCATGAAGTTAGCATGATGCTAGCATGAAGCTAACATGATGCTAGCATGATTAGCATGAAGCTAGCATGATGCTAGCATGATTAGCATGAAGCTAGCATGATGCTAGCATGATTAGCATGAAGCATGATTAGCATGCTAGCATGATTAGCATGAAGCTAGCATGAAGCTAGCATGATTAGCATGAAGGTAGCATGATGCTAGCATGATTAGCATGAAGTAAGCATGATGCTAGCATGATTAGCATGAAGTTAGCATGATGCTAGCATGATTAGCATGAAGCTAACATGATGCTAGCATGATTAGCATGAAGCTAGCATAATGCTAGCATGATTAGCATGAAGCTAGCATGATGCTAGCATGATTAGCATGAAGCTAGCATGATGCTAGCATGATTAGCATGAAGCTAGGATGATTTAGTATGAAGCTAACATGATGCTAGCATGATTAGCATGAAGCTAGCATGATGCTAGCATGATTAGCATGAAGCTAGCATGATTTAGCATGATGTTAGCATGATTTAGCATGAAGTTAGAAAGATTTATTATGCAATTAGCATAAAGCTAGCATGAAACTAGCATGAAGCTAGTATGACTTAGCATGGAGCTAGCATGAAGCTAACATGACCCAAAGACCCAACCCCCATGTCTCTATGATGTTCAGATCCAGAGATATAAGTCTTCATTTATTATGTTGCTAGGGTGCTCATATTTGGTTGCTAGGGGCGTGGCTTAATACCTCAATAAGAATCCCAAGAGACTGATTGGATTCCTGAGTAAAATGAGCCCACCCCTATGTCTCTATGACACTCTGGTGCAAAGATATCCATCTGGGCTTTTATAATGGTAGTCTATGGGAGAGGTTGCTAGGGTACCCAAAATTGTTGCTAGGGGCGTGGCTTAATAGCTTTGGGGTGATCCTAAGAGACTGATTGGATGCCTGAGTATAATGAGCCCACCCCCATGTCTCTACGACATTCTAAAGTGAAGATATTCCATCTGGGACGCTTTTATTCCCTTTTATGGGCATGTTTCCTGCCCCATTATAAGTCAATGGGAAATTTTGGGGGCCTCTTACACCCCAGGGGTACAGCTTACACCCCATTGTTAGGTATGTTCTTACACAGCCTGTCAGCCTCCTTAAATGTGGTAAGCCACAAGTTTCTACAAGTTTCTCACTCGCAGCTATGACCCATCAAAGTTTGTCTCAATGTTAAGTCAATGGAAATTTTGGGGTGTTCGAGCCCCCCGTTTAGGAATTCGGAAGGTCCCATCAGTTAGAAAAGATATAGCACACTAAGTCAGACCAGTCTGAAGGTCCGTGTAAAATTTGGTGCATGTAGCTTGAAAGCTCTAGGACGAGTTAGTGTCGGAAATTTAGTCTCAGAAGAAAGCGGAATAATAATAATAATAACTAGATAGTAAAGTTTGAAGACAAACTTTATGTTGGCTTGAGAAAGCGTAGCCTGAACGTTTAAAACGGTTTGACATAAGTTTAGTTTAGTAGGCTATCTGGCTGTTAGTATGTTTAAGTATGAAGGTAGCATGATTTACCATGAAGCTAGCATGATGTTGCATGATTAGCATGAAGCTAGCATGATGCTAGCATGATTAGAATGAAGCTAGCTTGATGCTAGCATGATTAGCATGAAGCTAGCATGATAAGCATGAAGCTAGCATGATGCTAGCATGATTAGCATGAAGCTAGCATGATGCTAGCATGATTAGCATGAAGCTAGCATGATTAGCATGAAGCTAGTATGATGCTAGCATAATGTTAGCATGATTAGCATGAAGCTAGCATGATGCTAGCATGATTAGCATGAAGTTAGCATGATGCTAGCATGATTAGCATGAAGCTAGCATGATGCTAGCATGATTAGCATGAAGCTAGCATGATGTTAGCATGATTAGCATGAAGCTAGCATGATGTTAGCATGATTAGCATGAAGTTAGCATGAAGCTAGCATGATTAGCATGAAGTTAGCATGAAGCTAGCATGATGCTAGTATGATTAGCATGAAGCTAGCATGATGCTAGCATGATTAGCATGAAGCTAGCATGATGTTAGCATGATTAGCATGAAGCTAGCATGAAGTTAGCATGATTAGCATGAAGCTAGCATGAAGTTAGCATGATTAGCATGAAGCTAGCATGAAGCTAGCATGATTAGCAAGAAGCTAGCATGAAGCTAACATTTATTGCGTTGCTAGGGTACTAAGTTTGGTTGCTAGGGAGAAAATTGGCATCCCATAAAGATCACCCTTCAAGCCACAAGTTAAACGGTCCAACCCCCGTGTCTCTACAATGTTCTTATGCGGAGATATAAGGCTTTGTTTATTCCGTTGCTAGGGTACTAAGTTTGGTTGCTAGGGAGAAAATTGGCATCCCATAATGATCACCCTTCAAGCCACAAGTAAAATGGTCCAACCCCCGTGTCTCTATGATGTTCTGAAGCGGAGATATAAGGCTTTGTTTATTCCGTTGCTAGGGTACTAAGTTTGGTTGCTAGGGAAAAAATTGGCATCCCATAATGATTACACTTCAAGCCACAAGAAAAACGGTCCAACCCCTGTGTCTCTACGATGTTCAGATCCAGAGATATAAGGCTTTGTTTATTATGTTGCTAGGGTCTTCATATTTTGTTGCTAGGGGCGTGGCTTAATACCTCAATAAGAATCCTAAGAGACTGATTGGATGCCTGAGTAAAATGAGCCCACCCCTATGTCTCTATGACACTCTGGTGCAAAGATATCCATCTGGGCTTTTTATAATGGTAGTCTATGGGAGATGTTGCTAGGGTACCCAAAATTGTTGCTAGGGGCGTGGCTTAATATCTCTGGGGTGATCCTAAGAGACTGATTGGATGCTTGAGTAAAATGAGCCCACCCCCATGTCTCTAAGACACTCTAAAGTGAAGATATTCCATCTGGGACGCTTTTTTTCCCTTTTATGGGCATATTTCCTGCCCCATTATAAGTCAATGGGAAAATTTGGGGGCCTCTTACACCCCAGGGGTACAGCTTACACCCCATTGTGAGGTATGTTCTTACACAGCCTGTCAGCCTCCTTAAATGTGGTAAGCCACAAGTTTCTACAAGTTTCTCACTCGCAGCTTTGACCCGTCAAAGTTTGTCTCAATGTTAAGTCAATGGAAATTTTGGGGTGTTTCAGCGCCCCGTTTAGGAATTCGGAAGGTCCCATCAGTTAGAAAAGATATAGCACACCTCGTCAGATCAGACCGAAAGTCTGTCCAAAGTTTGATGGCTGTAGCTTGAAAGCTCTAGGACGAGTTAGAGTTAGAAATTTTAGTCTCAGAAGAAAAAGAATAATAATAATAACTAGATAGGTACATTTCCTGAAGAAAATGTGAGTGGTGCTTGCCGTGGCAAAATTCTGGGGAACATATATGATTATACTCCAAGCCAAAAGTTAAACGATCCAACTCCCATGTCTGTACGATGTTCTGATGTGGAGATATAAGGCTGTGTTTATCCGGTTGCTAGGGTACTGTATTTGGTTGCTAGGGAAAAAATTGGCATCCACTAGTGATTACCCTCCGAGTCATGAGTCAAACGGTCCAACCCCCATGTCTCTACGATGTTCTGATGTGGAGATATAAGGCTTTGTTTACTCTGTTGCTAGGGTACTGTATTTGGTTGCTAGGGGCGTGGCTTGGGAGTGGCCAATGATGTGCCCAGTGATTACACTCCGAGTCACAAGTAAAACGGTCCAACCCCCGTGTCTCTACGATGTTCTGATGCGGAGATATAAGGCTTTGTTTACTCTGTTGCTAGGGTACTGTATTTGGTTGCTAGGGGCGTGGCTTGGGAGTGGCCAATTATGTGCCCAGTGATTACACTCCGAGTCACAAGTAAAACGGTCCAACCCCCGTGTCTCTACGATGTTCTGATGCGGAGATATAAGGCTTTGTTTACTCTGTTGCTAGGGTACTGTATTTGGTTGCTAGGGGCGTGGCTTGGGAGTGGCCAATGATGTGCCCAGTGATTACACTCCGAGTCACAAGTAAAACGGTCCAAACCCCGTGTCTCTACGATGTTCTGATGCGGAGATATAAGGCTTTGTTTATTCGGTTGCTAGGGTGCTCAAATTTGGTTGCTAGGGGCGTGGCTTGGGAGTGGCCAATGATGTGCCCAATTGTTACACCCCTAGTCACAAGTAAAACGGTCCAACCCCTGTGTCTCTACGATGTTCTGATGCCGAGATATAACTGTTTGTATTTTATGTTGCTAGGGTGCTCAAAAGTGGTTGCTAGGGGCGTGGCTTAGTAAGTCTGTAAGGATCCTGAGAGACTGATTGGATGCCTGAGTAAAATGAGCCCACCCCCATGTCTCTATGACACTGTGGTGCAAAGATATCCATCCGGGCATTTTATAATGGCAGTCTATGGTATAGGTTGCTAGGGTGCCCAAAATGGTTGCTATGGTAACCTTACACCCCATTGTGGGGGACGTCCTGACAGAGTCTAGCACCCTCTTCAAATTTAGTAACCCACATGTTTCTATGAAATCCTGGCTCGGACCTATGACCCGTCAAAATTTTTGCAATGGTAAGTCTATGGGATTTTGCCCCATTGACTTTTCATTGGGGCACTTTTGGGCACCTCTTACACCCCAGGGGTACAACTTACACCCCATTGTGATCCATGTTCTTACAGAGCCTACCACCCTCTTCAAGTGTTGTAACCCACATGTTTCTACAAAATCCTCGAGCGGAGCTATGACTCGTCAAAGTTGGGCGCAATGTTAAGTCAATGGGATTTTTTGGGTGGTTTTTCGCCCCCCTTTCGGAAATCCTGCACCCGATCGCTTATAAAAGTCATAGCACACCTCTCCTCAATAAGCCGGTCGATTTGAGCCCTAATTTATGGGTCTACGACAAAGCGTGCGGGACGAGTTACGCGCCGAAAAAGTGTCCAGAAAAAGAATAATAATAATAATAATAACTAGATAGGTACATTTCCTGAAGAAAATGTGAGTGGTGCTTGCCGTGGCAAATTTCGGGGGACAATATATGATTATACTCCAAGCCAAAAGTAAAACAATTCAACCAACATGTCTCTACGATATTCTGATGCGAAGATATAAGGCTTTGTTTATTCGGTTGCTAGGGTACTGTATTTGGTTGCTAGGGAAAAAAATGGGATCCACTAGTGATTACCCTCCGAGTCACGAGTCAAACGGTCAAACCCCCGTGTCTCTACGATGTTCTGATGCGGAGATATAAGGCTTTGTTTACTCTGTTGCTAGGGTACTGTATTTGGTTGCTAGGGGAAAAAATGGCATCCACTAGTGATTACACTCCGAGATACAAGTCAAACGGTCCAGCCCCCGTGTCTCTGCGATGTTCTGATGTGGAGATAAAAGGCTTTGTTTACTCTGTTGCTAGGGTACTGTATTTGGTTGCTAGGGGCGTGGCTTGGGAGTGGCCAATGATGAGCCCAGTGATTACACTCTGAGTCACAAGTAAAACGGTCCAACCCCCGTGTCTCTACGATGTTCTGATGCGGAGATATAAGGCTTTGTTTACTCTGTTGCTAGGGTACTGTATTTGGTTGCTAGGGGCGTGGCTTGGGAGTGGCCAATGATGTGCCCAGTGATTACACTCCGAGTCACAAGTAAAACGGTCCAACCCCCGTGTCTCTATGATGTTCTGATGTGGAGATATAAGGCTTTGTTTACTCTGTTGCTAGGGTACTGTATTTGGTTGCTAGGGGCGTGGCTTGGGAGTGGCCAATGATGAGCCCAGTGATTACACTCCGAGTCACAAGTAAAACGGTCCAAACCCTGTGTCTCTATGATGTTCTGATGTGGAGATATAAGGCTTTGTTTACTCTGTTGCTAGGGTACTGTATTTGGTTGCTAGGGGCGTGGCTTGGGAGTGGCCAATGATGAGCCCAGTGATTACACTCCGAGTCACAAGTAAAACGGTCCAACCCCCGTGTCTCTACGATGTTCTGATGCGGAGATATAAGGCTTTGTTTACTCTGTTGCTAGGGTACTGTATTTGGTTGCTAGGGGCGTGGCTTGGGAGTGGCCAATGATGTGCCCAGTGATTACACTCCGAGTCACAAGTAAAACGGTCCAAACCCTGTGTCTCTACGATGTTCTGATGCGGAGATATAAGGCTTTGTTTATTCGGTTGCTAGGGTGCTCAAATTTGGTTGCTAGGGGCGTGGCTTGGGAGTGGCCAATGATGTGCCCAATTGTTACACCCCTAGTCACAAGTAAAACGGTCCAACCCCCGTGTCTCTAAGATGTTCTGATGCGGAGATATAACTGTTTGTATTTTATGTTGCTAGGGTGCTCAAAAGTGGTTGCTAGGGGCGTGGCTTAGTAAGTCTGTAAGGATCCTGAGAGACTGATTGGATGCCTGAGTAAAATGAGCCCACCCCCATGTCTCTATGACACTGTGGTGCGAAGATATCCATCTAGGCATTTTATAATGGCAGTCAATGGTATAGGTTGCTAGGGTGCCCAAAATGGTTGCTATGGTAACCTTACACCCCATTGTGGGGTACGTCCTGACAGAGTCTAGCACCCTCTTCAATTTTAGTAACCCACATGTTTCTATGAAATCCTCACTTGGACCTGTGACCTGTCAAATTTTTTTGGCAATGTTAGTCTATGGGATTTTCGCCCCATTGACTTTCCATTAGGGCACTTTTGGGCACCTCTTACACCCCAGGGGTACAACTTACACCCCAATGTGATCCATGTTCTTACAGAGCCTACCACCCTCTTCAAATGCTGTAACCCACATGTTTCTACAAAATCCTAGAGTGGAGCTATGACCTGCCAAAGTTCGACGCAATGTAAAGTCAATGGGACGTTTTCGGGAGGTTTTTCGCGCCCCTTTCGGAAATCCTGCACCCGATCGCTTATAAAAGTCATAGCACACCTCTCCTCAATAATCCGGTCGATTTGAGCCCTCTTTCATGGCACTACGCCAAACCGTGCGAGACGAGTTACGCGCCGAAAAAGTGTCCAGAAAAAGAAGAATAATAATAACTAGATAGGTACATTTCCTGAAGAAAATGTGAGTGTTGCTTGCCGTGGCAAATTTCGGGGGATAATTTATGATTATACTCCAAGCCAAAAGTAAAACGGTCCAACCCCTGTGTCTCTACGATGTTCTGATGCAGAGATATAAGGCTTTGTTTACTCTGTTGCTAGGGTACTGTATTTGGTTGCTAGGGAAAAAATTGGCATCCACTAGTGATTACACTCCGAGTCACGAGTCAAACTGTCCAAACCCCATGTCTCTACGATGTTCTGATGCGGAGATATAAGGCTTTGTTTACTCTGTTGCTAGGCTACTGTATTTGGTTGCTAGGGAAAAAAATGGCATCCACTAGTGATTACCCTCCGAGTCATGAGTCAAACGGTCCAACCCCCGTGTCTCTACGATGTTCTGATGCGGAGATATAAGGCTTTGTTTACTCTGTTGCTAGGGTACTGTATTTGGTTGCTAGGGAAAAAATGGCATCCACTAGTGATTACCCTCCGAGTCATGAGTCAAACGGTCCAACCCCCGTGTCTCTACGATGTTCTGATGCGGAGATATAAGGCTTTGTTTACTCTGTTGCTAGGGTACTGTATTTGGTTGCTAGGGAAAAAAATGGGATCCACTAGTGATTACCCTCCGAGTCACGAGTCAAACGGTCCAAACCCCATGTCTCTACGATGTTCTGATGCGGAGATATAAGGCTTTGTTTACTCTGTTGCTAGGGTACTGTATTTGGTTGCTAGGGAAAAAAATGGCATCCACTAGTGATTACCCTCCGAGTCATGAGTCAAACGGTCCAACCCCCATGTCTCTACGATGTTCTGATGCGGAGATATAAGGCTTTGTTTACTCTGTTGCTAGGGTACTGTATTTGGTTGCTAAGGGAAAAAATGGCATCCACTAGTGATTACCCTCCGAGTCACGAGTCAAACGATCCAACCCCCGTGTCTCTACGATGTTCTGATGCGGAGATATAAGGCTTTGTTTACTCTGTTGCTAGGGTACTGTATTTGGTTGCTAGGGGAAAAAATGGCATCCACTAGTGATTACCCTCCGAGTCACGAGTCAAACGGTCCAAACCCCATGTCTCTACGATGTTCTGATGCGGAGATATAAGTCTTTGTTTACTCTGTTGCTAGGGTACTGTATTTGGTTGCTAGGGGAAAAAATGGCATCCACTAGTGATTACCCTCCGAGTCACGAGTCAAACAGTCCGAACCCCATGTCTCTACGATGTTCTGATGCGGAGATATAAGGCTTTGTTTACTCTGTTGCTAGGGTACTGTATTTGGTTGCTAGGGAAAAAAATGGCATCCACTAGTGATTACCCTCCGAGTCATGAGTCAAACGGTCCAACCCCCGTGTCTCTACGATGTTCTGATGCGGAGATATAAGGCTTTGTTTACTCTGTTGCTAGGGTACTGTATTTGGTTGCTAAGGAAAAAAATGGCATCCACTAGTGATTACCCTCCGAGTCACGAGTCAAACGATCCAACCCCCGTGTCTCTACGATGTTCTGATGCGGAGATATAAGGCTTTGTTTACTCTGTTGCTAGGGTACTGTATTTGGTTGCTAGGGGAAAAAATGGCATCCACTAGTGATTACCCTCCGAGTCACGAGTCAAACGGTCCAAACCCCATGTCTCTACGATGTTCTGATGCGGAGATATAAGGCTTTGTTTACTCTGTTGCTAGGGTACTGTATTTGGTTGCTAGGGAAAAAAATGGCATCCACTAGTGATTACCCTCCGAGTCATGAGTCAAACGGTCCAACCCCCGTGTCTCTACGATGTTCTGATGCGGAGATATAAGGCTTTGTTTACTCTGTTGCTAGGGTACTGTATTTGGTTGCTAAGGAAAAAAATGCATTCCACTAGTGATTACCCTCCGAGTCACGAGTCAAACGATCCAACCCCCGTGTCTCTACGATGTTCTGATGCGGAGATATAAGGCTTTGTTTACTCTGTTGCTAGGGTACTGTATTTGGTTGCTAGGGGAAAAAATGGCATCCACTAGTGATTACCCTCCGAGTCACGAGTCAAATGGTCCAAACCCCGTGTCTTTACGATGTTCTGATGCGGAGATATAAGGCTTTGTTTACTCTGTTGCTAGGGTACTGTATTTGGTTGCTAGGGAAAAAAATGGCATCCACTAGTGATTACCCTCCGAGTCACGAGTCAAACGGTCCAACCCCCGTGTCTCTACGATGTTCTGATGCGGAGATATAAGGCTTTGTTTACTCTGTTGCTAGGGTACTGTATTTGGTTGCTAGGGAAAAAATGGCATCCACTAGTGATTACCCTCCGAGTCATGAGTCAAACGGTCCAACCCCCGTGTCTCTACGATGTTCTGATGCGGAGATATAAGGCTTTGTTTACTCTGTTGCTAGGGTACTGTATTTGGTTGCTAGGGAAAAAAATGGGATCCACTAGTGATTACCCTCCGAGTCACGAGTCAAACGGTCCAAACCCCATGTCTCTACGATGTTCTGATGCGGAGATATAAGGCTTTGTTTACTCTGTTGCTAGGGTACTGTATTTGGTTGCTAGGGAAAAAAATGGCATCCACTAGTGATTACCCTCCGAGTCATGAGTCAAATGGTCCAACCCCCATGTCTCTACGATGTTCTGATGCGGAGATATAAGGCTTTGTTTACTCTGTTGCTAGGGTACTGTATTTGGTTGCTAGGGGCGTGGCTTGGGAGTGGCCAATGATGTGCCCAGTGATTACACTCCGAGTCACAAGTAAAACGGTCCAACCCCCGTGTCTCTACGATGTTCTGATGCGGAGATATAAGGCTTTGTTTACTCTGTTGCTAGGGTACTGTATTTGGTTGCTAGGGGCGTGGCTTGGGAGTGGCCAATGATGAGCCCAGTGATTACACTCTGAGTCACAAGTAAAACGGTCCAACCCCCGTGTCTCTACGATGTTCTGATGCGGAGATATAAGGCTTTGTTTACTCTGTTGCTAGGGCACTGTATTTGGTTGCTAGGGGCGTGGCTTGGGAGTGGCCAATGATGTGCCCAGTGATTACACTCCGAGTCACAAGTAAAACGGTCCAACCCCCGTGTCTCTACGATGTTCTGATGCGGAGATATAAGGCTTTGTTTACTCTGTTGCTAGGGTACTGTATTTGGTTGCTAGGGGCGTGGCTTGGGAGTGGCCAATGATGTGCCCAGTGATTACACTCCGAGTCACAAGTAAAACGGTCCAAACCCCGTGTCTCTACGATGTTCTGATGCGGAGATATAAGGCTTTGTTTATTCGGTTGCTAGGGTGCTCAAATTTGGTTGCTAGGGTCGTGGCTTGGGAGTGGCCAATGATGTGCCCAATTGTTACACCCCTAGTCACAAGTAAAACGGTCCAAACCCCGTGTCTCTACGATGTTCTGATGCGGAGATATAAGGCTTTGTTTATTCGGTTGCTAGGGTGCTCAAATTTGGTTGCTAGGGGCGTGGCTTGGGAGTGGCCAATGATGTGCCCAATTGTTACACCCCTTGTCACAAGTAAAACGGTCCAACCCCCGTGTCTCTACGATGTTCTGATGCCGAGATATAACTGTTTGAATTTTATGTTGCTAGGGTGCTCAAAAGTGGTTGCTAGGGGCGTGGCTTAATACCTATGTAAGGATCCTGAGAGACTGATTGGATGTCTGAGTAAAATGAGCCCACCCCCATGTCTCTATGACACTGTGGCGCAAAGATATCTATCTGGGCATTTTATAATGGCAGTCTATGGGAGATGTTGCTAGGGTGCCCAAAATTGTTGCTAGGGGCGTGGCTTAATAGCTCTGGGATGATCCTAAGAGACTGATTGGATGCCCGAGTAAAATGAGCCCACCCACTTATCTCTACAACACTGTAAAGCAAAGATATCTCATCTGGAACTGTTTTATTCCCTTATATGGGCATGTTTCCTGCCCCATTATAAGTCAATGGGAATTTTCGGGTGTCGCTTACACCCCAGGGGTACAACTTACACCCCATTGTGATCCATGTTCTTACAGAGTCTACCACCCTCTTCAAATGTTGTAACCCACATGTTTCTACAAAATCCTTGAGCGGAGCTATGACCCATCAAAGTTGGGCGTAATGTTAAGTCAATGGGATTTTTTGGGTGGTTTTTCGCCCCCCTTTCGAAAACCTTGCACCCGATCGCTTATAAAAGTCATAGCAGACGTGTCCTCAATTAGCCGGTCGTTTTGAGCACTGTTTCATTGGTCTACGACAAACCGTGCGGGACGAGTTACGCGCCGAAAAAGTGTCCAGATATAAGAATAATAAATAAATAAATAATAAGTATGAGCAATAATAATAGTGATGCCTTGCATAAATGCAAGCACCACTAATAATATCTTTGAGGAATAGTAATAGTGATGCTTTGCATAAATGCAAGCACCACTAATAATAATAATAATAATAAGTATGCAAGATAGTAATAGTGATGCCTTGCATAAATGCAAGCACCACTAATAATAATAATAAGTTTAAGTGCAACAACAGTATGTTGGCTTTCTCAAGCCAACATAATAATAAGTTTAATAGCAATAACAATATGTTGGCTTTTTCAAGCCAACATAATAATAATAATAATAACTAGATAGGTACATTTCCTGAAGAAAATGTGAGTGGTGCTTGCCGTGGCAAAATTCTGGGGACCATATATGATTATACTCCAAGCCAAAAGTTAAACGATCCAACTCCCGTGTCTGTACGATGTTCTGATGTGGAGATATAAGGCTGTGTTTATCCGGTTGCTAGGGTACTGTATTTGGTTGCTAGGGAAAAATTTGGCATCCCATAATGATTACACTCTGAGTCACGAGTCATACGGTCCAACCCCCGTGTCTCAACGATGTTCTGGTGCAGAGATATAAGGCTTTGTTTATTCGGTTGCTAGGGTACTGTATTTGGTTGCTAGGGAAAATTTTGACATCCCATAATGATTACACTCTGAGTCACGAGTCAAACGGTCCAACCCCCATGTCTCTACGATGTTCTTATGCGGAGATATAAGGCTTTGTTTACTCTGTTGCTAGGGTACTGTATTTGGTTGCTAGGGAAAAAATTGGCATCTCATAGTGATTACCCGCCGAGTCACGAGTCAAACGGTCCAACCCCCATGTCTCTACGATGTTCTGATGCGGAGATATAAGGCTTTGTTTAATCTGTTGCTAGGGTACTATATTTGGTTGCTAGGGAAAAAATTGGCATCCCATAATGATTACAATCTGAGTCACGAGTCAAACGGTCCAACCCCCGTGTCTCTACGATTTTCTGATGCTGAGATATAAGGCTTTGTTTACTCTGTTGCTAGGGTACTATATTTGGTTGCTAGGGAAAAAATTGGCATCCCATAATGATTACACTCTGAGTCACGAGTCAAACGGTCCAACCCCCATGTCTCTACGATGTTCTGATGCGGAGATATAAGGCTTTGTTTACTCTGTTGCTAGGGTACTGTATTTGGTTGCTAGGGAAAAAATTGGCATCTCATAGTGATTACCCGCCGAGTCACGAGTCAAACGGTCCAACCCCCGTGTCTCTACGATGTTCTGATGCGGAGATATAAGGCTTTGTTTACTCTGTTGCTAGGGTACTGTATTTGGTTGCTAGGGAAAAATTGGCATCCCATAATGATTACACTCTGAGTCACGAGTCAAACGGTCCAACCCCCATGTCTCTACGATGTTCTGATGCGGAGATATAAGGCTTTGTTTACTCTGTTGCTAGGGTACTGTATTTGGTTGCTAGGGGCGTGGCTTGGGAGTGGCCAATGATGTGCCCAGTGATTACACTCCGAGTCACAAGTAAAACGGTCCAACCCCCGTGTCTCTACGATGTTCTGATGCGGAGATATAAGGCTTTGTTTACTCTGTTGCTAGGGTACTGTATTTGGTTGCTAGGGGCGTGGCTTGGGAGTGGCCAATTATGTGCCCAGTGATTACACTCCGAGTCACAAGTAAAACGGTCCAAACCCCGTGTCTCTACGATGTTCTGATGCGGAGATATAAGGCTTTGTTTATTCGGTTGCTAGGGTGCTCAAATTTGGTTGCTAGGGGCGTGGCTTGGGAGTGGCCAATGATGTGCCCAATTGTTACACCCCTAGTCACAAGTAAAACGGTCCAACCCCCGTGTCTCTACGATGTTCTGATGCCGAGATATAACTGTTTGTATTTTATGTTGCTAGGGTGCTCAAAAGTGGTTGCTAGGGGCGTGGCTTAGTAAGTCTGTAAGGATCCTGAGAGACTGATTGGATGCCTGAGTAAAATGAGCCCACCCCCATGTCTCTATGACACTGTGGTGCAAAGATATCCATCCGGGCATTTTATAATTGCAGTCTATGGTATAGGTTGCTAGGGTGCCCAAAATGGTTGCTATGGTAACCTTACACCCCATTGTGGGGGACGTCCTGACAGAGTCTAGCACCCTCTTCAAATGTAGTAACCCACATGTTTCTATGAAATCCTGGCTCGGACCTATGACCCGTCAAAATTTTTGCAATGGTAAGTCTATGGGATTTTGCCCCATTGACTTTTCATTGGGGCACTTTTGGGCACCTCTTACACCCCAGGGGTACAACTTACACCCCATTGTGATCCATGTTCTTACAGAGCCTACCACCCTCTTCAAGTGTTGTAACCCACATGTTTCTACAAAATCCTCGAGCGGAGCTATGACTCGTCAAAGTTGGGCGCAATGTTAAGTCAATGGGATTTTTTGGGTGGTTTTTCGCCCCCCTTTCGGAAATCCTGCACCCGATCGCTTATAAAAGTCATAGCACACCTCTCCTCAATAAGCCGGTCGATTTGAGCCCTAATTTATGGGTCTACGACAAAGCGTGCGGGACGAGTTACGCGCCGAAAAAGTGTCCAGAAAAAGAATAATAATAATAATAACTAGATAGGTACATTTCCTGAAGAAAATGTGAAGTGGTGCTTGCCATGGCAAATTTCGGGGGACAATATATGATTATACTCCAAGCCAAAAGTAAAACAATTCAACCCACATGTCTCTACGATATTCTGATGCGAAGATATAAGGCTTTGTTTATTCGGTTGCTAGGGTACTGTATTTGGTTGCTAGGGAGAAAATTGGCATCCACTAGTGATTACACTCCGAGTCATGAGTCAAACGGTCCAACCCCCGTGTCTCTGCGATGTTCTGATGTGGAGATAAAAGGCTTTGTTTACTCTGTTGCTAGGGTAATGTATTTGGTTGCTAGGGAGAAAATTGGCATCCACTAGTGATTACACTCCGAGTCACGAGTCAAACGGTCCAAACCCCGTGTCTCTACGATGTTCTGATGCGGAGATATAAGGCTTTGTTTACTCTGTTGCTAGGGTACTGTATTTGGTTGCTAGGGGCGTGGCTTGGGAGTGGCCAATGATGTGCCCAATTGTTACACCCCTAGTCACAAGTAAAACGGTCCAAACCCCGTGTCTCTACGATGTTCTGATGCGGAAATATAAGGCTTTGTTTATTCGGTTGCTAGGGTGCTCAAATTTGGTTGCTAGGGGCGTGGCTTGGGAGTGGCCAATGATGTGCCCAATTGTTACACCCCTAGTCACAAGTAAAACGGTCCAACCCCCGTGTCTCTACGATGTTCTGATGCCGAGATATAACTGTTTGTATTTTATGTTGCTAGGGTGCTCAAAAGTGGTTGCTAGGGGCGTGGCTTAGTAACTCTGTAAGGATCCTGAGCGACTGATTGGATGCCTGAGTAAAATGAGCCCACCCCCATGTCTCTATGACACTGTGGTGCAAAGATATCCATCTGGGCATTTTATAATGGCAGTCTATGGGATAGGTTGCTAGGGTGCTCAAAAGTGGTTGCTAGGGGCGTGGCTTAATAGCTCTGAGATGATCCTGAGAGACTGATTGGATGCCCGAGTAAAATGAGCCCACCCACTTATCTCTACAACACTGTAAACCAAAGATATCCCATCTGGAACTGTTTTATTCCCTTATATGGGCATGTTTCCTGCCCCATTATAAGTCAATGGGAATTTTCGGGTGCCTCTTATACCCCAGGGGTACAACTTACACCCCAATGTGATGTATGTTCTTACAGAGCCTACCACCCTCTTCAAATTTAGTAACCCACATGTTTCTAAGGAATCCTCACTCGTACCTATGACCCGTCAAAATTTTTGCAATGTTAAGTCTATGGGATTTTGCCCCATTGACTTTTCATTAGGCATTTTTGGGCACCTCTTACACCCCAGGGGTACAACTTACACCCCATTATGATGTATGTTCTTAGAGAGCATACCACCCTCTTCAAATGTTGTAACCCACATGTTTTTATAAAATCCTCGAGCGGAGCTATGGCTCTTCAAAGTTGGGCGCAATGTTAAGTCAATGGGATTTTTCGGGTGGTTTTTCGCCCCCCTTTCAGAAATCCTGCACCCGATCGCTTATAAAAGTCATAGCACACCTCTCCTCAATAATCCGGTCGATTTGAGCCCTCTTTCATGGGACTACGTTAAACCGTGCGGGACGAGTTACGCGCCGAAAAAGTGTCCAGAAAAAGAAGAATAATAATAATAAGTATGGGGAATAATAATAGTGATGCCTTGCATAAATGCAAGCACCACTAATAATAATAATAACTAGATAGGTACATTTCCTGAAGAAAATGTGAAGTGGTGCTTGCCGTGGCAAAATTCTGGGGACCATATATGATTATACTCCAAGCCAAAAGTAAAACGATCCAACTCTTGTGTCTCTACAATGTTCTGATGCGGCGATATAAGCCTTTGTTTATGCGGTTGCTAGGGTACTGTATTTGGTTGCTAGGGAAAAAAATGGCATCCACGAGTGATTTCACTCCAAGTCACAAGTCAACCGGTCCAACCCCCGTGTCTCTATGATGTTCTGATGCGGAGATATAAGGCTTTGTTTACTCTGTTGCTAGGGTACTGTATTTGGTTGCTAGGGAGAAAATTGGCATCCACGAGTGATTACACTCCAAGTCACGAGTAAAACGGTCCAACCCCCGTGTCTCTACGATTTTCTGATGTGGAGATATAATGATTTGTTTATTCGGTTGCTAGGGTGCTCATATTTGGTTGCTAGGGGCGTGGCTTAATACCTCTTGGCATCCACTGATGATTACCCTCTGAGTCACGAGTAAAACGGTCCAACCCCCGTGTCTCTACGATTTTCTGATGTGGAGATATAATGATTTGTTTATTCGGTTGCTAGGGTGCTCATATTTGGTTGCTAGGGGCGTGGCTTAATACCTCTTGGCATCCACTAATGATTACCCTCTGAGTCACGAGTAAAACGGTCCAACCCCCGTGTCTCTACGATTTTCTGATGCGGAGATTTAAGGCTTTGTTTATTCGGTTGCTAGGGTGCTCTTATTTGGTTGCTAGGGGCGTGGCTTAATACCTCTTGGCATCCACTAATGATTACCCTCTGAGTCACGAGTAAAACGGTCCAACCCCCGTGTCTCTACGATTTTCTGATGCGGAGATATAACGATTTGTTTATTCCGTTGCTAGGGTGCTCATATTTGGTTGCTAGGGGCGTGGCTTGGGAGTGGCCAATGATGTGGCAAGTGATTACACTCCGAGTCACAAGTAAAACGGTCCAACCCCCGTGTCGCTACGATGTTCTGATGTCGAGATATAACTGTTTGAATTTTATGTTGCTAGGGTGCTCAAAAGTGGTTGCTAGGGGCGTGGCTTAGTAACTCTGCAAGGGTCCTGAGAGGCTGATTGGATGCCTGAGTAAAATGAGCCCACCCCCATGTCTCTATGACACTGTGGTGCAAAGATATCCATCTAGGCATTTTATAATGGCAGTCAATGGTATAGGTTGCTAGGGTGCCCAAAATGGTTGCTATGGTAACCTTACACCCCATTGTGGGGTACGTCCTGACAGAGTCTAGCACCCTTTTCAAATTTAGTAACCCACATGTTTCTATGAAATCCTGGCTCGGACCTATGACCCGTCAAAATTTTTGCAATGGTAAGTCTATGGGATTTTGCCCCATTGACTTTTCATTGGGACACTTTTGGGCACCTCTTACACCCCAGGGGTACAACTTACACCCCATTGTGATCCATGTTTTTACAGAGCCTACCACCCTCTTCAAATGTTGTAACTCACATGTTTCTACAAAATCCACGAGCGGAGCTATGACCCATCAAAGTTGGGCCCAATGTTAAGTCAATGGGATTTTTGGGGTGGTTTTACGCCCCCCTTTCGGAAATCCTGCACCCGATCCCTTATAAAAGTCATAGCACACCTCTCCTCAATAAGCCGGTCGATTTGAGCCCTCTTTCATGGGTCTACAACAAAGCGTGCGGGACGAGTTAATCGCCGAAAAAAGTGTCCGGATGTAAGAATAAAATATAATAATAATAATAATATCCCTGAGCAATAGTAATAGTGATGCTTTGCATAAATGCAAGCACCACTAATAATAACTAGATAGGTACATTTCCTGAAGAAAATGTGAGTGGTGCTTGCCGTGGCAAATTTCGGGGGACAATATATTATTACACTCCAAGCCAAAAGTAAAACAATTCAACCCACATGTCTCTACGATATTCTGATGCGAAGATATAAGGCTTTGTTTATTCGGTTGCTAGGGTACTGTATTTGGTTGCTAGGGAGAAAATTGGCATCCACTAGTGATTACACTCCGAGTCACGAGTCAAACGGTCAAACCCCCGTGTCTCTACGATGTTCTGATGCGGAGATATAAGGCTTTGTTTACTCTGTTGCTAGGGTACTGTATTTGGTTGCTAGGGAAAAAATTGGCATCCACTAGTGATTACACTCCGAGTCACGAGTCAAACGGTCCAAACCCCGTGTCTCTACGATGTTCTGATGCTGAGATATAAGGGTTTGTTTACTCTGTTGCTAGGGTACTGTATTTGGTTGCTCGGGAGAAAATTGGCATCCACTAGTGATTACACTCCGAGTCACGAGTCAAACGGTCCAAACCCCGTGTCTCTACGATGTTCTGATGCGGAGATATAAGGGTTTGTTTACTCTGTTGCTAGGGTACTGTATTTGGTTGCTAGGGAAAAAATGGCATCCACTAGTGATTACCCTCCGAGTCATGAGTCAAACGGTCCAACCTCCATGTCTCTACGATGTTCTGATGCGGAGACATAAGGCTTTGTTTACTCTGTTGCTAGGGTACTGTATTTGGTTGCTAAGGAAAAAAATGGCATCCACTAGTGATTACCCTCCGAGTCACGAGTCAAACGATCCAACCCCCGTGTCTCTACGATGTTCTAATGCGGAGATATAAGGCTTTGTTTATTCAGTTGCTAGGGTACTGTATTTGGTTGCTAGGGAGAAAATTGGCATCCACTAGTGATTACACTCCGAGTCACGAGTCAAACGGTCAAACCCCCGTGTCTCTACGATGTTCTGATGCAGAGATATAAGGCTTTGTTTACTCTGTTGCTAGGGTACTGTATTTGGTTGCTAGGGAAAAAATTGGCATCCACTAGTGATTACACTCCGAGATACGAGTCAAACGGTCCAACCCCCGTGTCTCTGCGATGTTCTGATGTGGAGATAAAAGGCTTTGTTTACTCTGTTGCTAGGGTAATGTATTTGGTTGCTAGGGAGAAAATTGGCATCCACTAGTGATTACACTCCGAGTCACGAGTCAAACGGTCCAAACCCCGTGTCTCTACGATGTTCTGATGCGGAGATATAAGGGTTTGTTTACTCTGTTGCTAGGGTACTGTATTTGGTTGCTAGGGAAAAAATGGCATCCACTAGTGATTACCCTCCGAGTCATGAGTCAAACGGTCCAACCCCCGTGTCTCTACGATGTTCTGATGCGGAGATATAAGGCTTTGTTTACTCTGTTGCTAGGGTACTGTATTTGGTTGCTAAGGAAAAAAATGGCATCCACTAGTAAGGGAACCCCGTGGGTTCGTGTCAAAAATGCCATTCGCAGAATGTGACAGTGTCACCATCGTGGGGGCGAGGGATCGTACGGCCCAATTGTCAGCCCCGGCTCCATTAACTTAATGGCCGATCGTCACCCTACCATTACCTTGTCCCCCTCCCTGACCATATCCATAGTGGCCGTACGGACGCCTCTAGGGGCGCCCTAGGGTCACGGGGGTGCCCCCCACCACCCCCCCGAGCCCCCCACTGACACGAAACCACTATTTGTCCATTTGCCCATTATCTGTGCGGATTTAGTGTCCAACCCCTTCCGACCCTCGGACACGCCCCCCAGGACACGCCCCCAATGACACGAACCCACTATTTGTCCATTTGCCCATTATTGGTGCGGATTAACCCCCTGACTCCTGCTGACCACCCCCCCGACCCCCCCGACCCCCCCCCATGACACGAACCCACTATTTGTCCATTTGCCCATTATTGGTGCGGATTAACCCCCTGACTCCTGCTGACCACCCCCCCGACCCCCCCCCATGACACGAACCCACTATTTGTCCATTTGCCCATTATTGGTGCGGATTGACCCCCTGACCCCTGCTGACCACCCCCCCGACCCCCCCCCATGACACGAACCCACTATTTGTCCATTTGCCCATTATTGGTGCGGATTGACCCCCTGACCCCTGCTGACCACCCCCCCGACCCCCCCCACTGACACGAACCCACTATTTGTCCATTTGCCCATTATTTGCGCGGATCGACCCCCTGACCCCACCTGAGCACACCCCGACCCCCCCCACTGACACGAACCCACTATTTGTCCATTTGCAGACTATTTTTTTGGGAAACGCTCCGAACCCCAAACGGACGTCACGGGCCCGGCTTACGTCCCCTCTAGCGCCCTGTGGCGCAGAGTTCGACGCGAAAATGTCGTCCCTGTCCGTTTTTGCTCAATTTGGACCCTAGCTCCACCAAACCACCCCTACCCCCTCCTCCTCCACCGGCCGTTAGCTTGCCAGTCGTCCGTTTCGGGATCCGGCCAGTCTCGGGGTCCTGGGGACGTAGTGACACGAACCAGGTACGAAAAATAACATTGCTTTAATGGAGACGTGTCAGTGCCGTCACGCGGCCCCGTAAGGGCGCACGGCTTCGAAACGCACGTGGTAGCGCAGCGCGGACGGCCCCGCCGAGGAATCCGCCGGCCCACCCGCCGAGAACCTTTCGTGACCCTACTTGCCAACCCTAACCCTAGGCGTTTTGCGATCGAACCGGGAGGCACAGCGAGAGCGCTGTGGGCACGGCGTACGCCGAATGCGCGCGGGCTTCGGGGACGTCGTGCGCGGGCCCTCTACTGGACCGCACGCCGAATTTCGGGCACCTAGTCCTTTTCCCGGCCTCGCGGGAGCACTGACAGTTTCCCGCTAAATTAGAGGGTTCGCGGACGGTGTCCGATCGGGTCGAAATTCGGCACCCGCGCGCTTGGGGGCCCCGCCGTACGGGCCCCCGAAGCGCAGACCTCTGGGACCTTCGGAAAAAAAGTTAGCGAAACGGAGCTCAAATGGAAAGCAACATGGTGTAGTGGTCTAGGCCATCAAGAGGATCATGATGAGTGATTTTGAGAACATTTGGACAACCTTGTCTTATTTTTGAGCTACGTTATCCAGATTCGGATATGTCGATCGGGGGCCCCCCAGAGGTCATCTGACACCGCGCGGGGTCACGAGGAGCGCGTCCACAAACCCATTACGGAAAATAACATTGGTTTAATGGAAAAGTGTCGCGACCCCCGCGCGGTCCCCGAACGTCGCGCGGCCCCGATACGCCCGTCGTAACATCCCACAGGGGGCCCGGCTGGGGACTCTGAAGGACGCGGCAGAGAGCCTATCGCGAGCCGAGTTACGAACCCTAAATCTGGGATTTCGCGCCGCTCCTGTGCGCACGCGGTGCGGCGTTGGCGCGTGGGTTTCGGATATGTCGGGCCAGAGCCGTCCGGCAGACCGCGTGCCGAATTTGGAGAGCTTACGACTTTTCCCGTCCTCGCGGGAGACCCGACAGTTTCCCGCGTTTCGGTACGCGGGTTCGTGTCGGCTTCCGATCGGGCCGAAACTCGGCACGCGCGCACTCCGGGGTCCCAAACGACGGAACCCGGAAGCGCAGACTCGAGCGACGTTCGGAAGAAGAGCTATAGGGCCGTATCTCGCGCGGCGGTCGCACTTTGCGGTGGGTTTACGCGGTCGCGAAGACTCCGATTCGACCGGGGCGCGCGCGGGTCTTCTAGTCCGGACGTCCTCTCCGCGGAACGCCGAGCGTCGCGGCCGAGACCCCTTCGCGACTCGACTTGCTTGCCCTAGTTTTAAGGTTTTCGGCAGGGCGTAGCGCGCGCGCCTTACGCCGTCGGCGCGCGGGTTCAGGATATGTCGCGTTAAAGCTCTCCGGCAGCCTGCGCACCGATTTCGGCGACCTTTCGACTTTTCCCAGCTTAGCGGGAGACCTGACAGTTTCCCGCTACCGTCCGTGGGTTCGTGCCGGAGTCCGATCGGGTCAAAAATCGGCACGCTCTATGTCGGAGTTCTCCCGAGACGGACCCCCGAAGCGCGGGCCGCTGCGGCGTTCCAGAAAAAATAGATTCCAAAAAAGCAACGAAAACTTGAGGCCTGAGGCCTATGGGAATTATAATGGGGGAATTTGATGTTTTCGGACGGCGGCCAAATTTTTTCTTTCGCGCCACGACGCCCGTCTTCGGATATGTCGTAGAGGGGCACTCTGTGAGCCAGGTCCCCGAATTTGGGGCACCTAGGCCCTTCCGGGGCCCTTCGGTGAGGCTGCGAAAATCCTCATTTTTTCATGTTTTTTGTATGGGACGCGAAAATTTGTCACCAGGGAACAAGTTTTCTAGGCGTTTCAGACGACGCTGATTCACCTGGTAAAATTTCTGTGAGAAGGATTTTTGAGTTTGGACTTGGGTGTTTTTTTTGTGTGAGAAAGGGTGAAAAAAAGCTCAATTTGGTGCTTCATTGCTCAGCCCAGGAAGGTCTTAGGGACTTGAATGAGGGTTCGTTGGAAAGGCCCGGACACGACCTTTACAAAGAGCCCAGAGTCGAGGGTGTGGCCCATTCAGGGGCGGAGCTAGAGGCATTTAAAAATCAGAAAAGTGTGAAAAAGCTAAAGTTTAGGGCTCTGTTTCTCGGCCCAGGAAGGTCGCAGAGACTCGAGTGAGGGTTCGTTGGAAAGTCCCGGACCGGGCCTTTCCAACGAGCCCAAGGTCGAGGGTGTGGCTTATTCATGGGCGGAGCTAGGGGCTTTTGAATTTAAAAGCTCGTTTTTTATATCTCCGGCAGGGAAGGTCCTAGAGACACGAGGGTGGGCGCGTTTTGAAGGGCTCGGAGAGACCTTTCGAACGACACCAGCCTCGAGTCTCTACGACGTTCCCTCGCCGAGATATGGTTTTCCACTTTTGAAAATTTATGAAAAAGGCTTGTATTCAGGGCTCGTTTTCTCGGCCCAGGAAGGTCCTAGGGACTCGATTGAGGGTGCTTTGGAAAGGCCCGGACTAGGCCTTTCCAAAGAGCCCGGGGTCGAGGTCGTGGCTCCTTCAAGGGCGGAGCTATGCGCTTTTGAAAAGGCGTTTTGAAAACGATGGTTTTTCGGAAAGGGGCGGGGCCATAGAGACTTGGGGGTTGGGGGCGTGTCTGAGGGGGCGGCGAGACCTTTCAAACGACACCACCCCCAAGTCTCTACGACATTCCTTGGCCGAGATAGATTTTTTTTTTTTTTGGTGAAATGTTCAAAAAAGACTTTCTTGAAGATTTGCCTCAATATCTTTTCTGTGCGAAAATGTGTAAAAAATGCTGATTTTCAGGGCTCTGTTTGTCGGCCCGAGAAGGTCGTAGACGCTCCATTTCGGATTCCTTAAAAAGCCCCTGGGGAGACCTTTCGAAGGAACCCGAGTTCGAGGGCGTGGCCTTCTAGGGGGCGGAGCAACGTGCGTTTGAAAAAATAGCCAAATTTCGTATATCTCCGGACCGGAAGGTCATAGGGACATGGGGGTGGGGGCGTTTGAAAGGTGGCGGAAAGCCCTTTCCAACGAGCCCAAGGTCGAGGGCGTGGCACTCTTTGGGGCGGAGCTAGGGGCGTTTAAAAATAAAAGCTCGTTTTTCATATCTCCGGAAGGGAAGGTCCTAGAGACTCGTGGGTGGGGGCGTTTTGAAGGTCTCGGAGAGACCTTTCGAACGACACCAGCCTCGAGTCTCTACGACGTTCCCTCGCCGAGATATGGTTTTCCACTTCTGAAAATTTATGAAAAAGGCTTGTTTTCAGAGCTCGTTTGCTCGGCCCAGGAAGGTCTCAGGGACTCGAATGAGAGTGCTTTGGAAAGGCCCGGACTAGGCCTTTCCAAAGAGCCCAGGGTCGAGGGTGTGGCCCATTCAGGGGCGGAGCTAGGGGCATTTAAATATCAGAAAAATGTGAAAAATCTCAAGTTTAGGGCTTTGTTTCTCGGCCCAGAAAGGTCGTAGAGACTCGAGTGAGGGTTCGTTGGAAAGGCCCGCACTAGCCCTTTCCAACGAGTCCAAGCTTGAGGGTGTAGCCTAATAAGAGGCGGAGCTACGGTCATTTGAAAATGTAAAAAAAAAGCTTGTACTTATGTTTTTTTTTTTTTTTTTTTTTTGTGAAAAAGGCTAAGGTTTAGTGCTCTTTTTCTCAGCCGAGCAAGGTCGGAGACACTTGAGCTCGGATTCGTTGGAAAGCCCTGGAACAGTACTTTCCAACAGTGTCAATGGCAAGGGCGTGGCCCTCTTGAAGGCTAAGCTACGGGCATTCAAATTGGGAAAAAAAGGCCGAAATTCATTGCCTGAGACAAAAAAATTCCCGGATTTACTTCAAACTCGCACCGCGCGTAGAGGGTGCCGAGACTAAGACAGGAATGTGTGTACCACGTTCCTAGCTCATTCCTGCGCCGAGATAGAGGCCTGACACTCGCATGTAAATAGTCTGCCAATGGACAAATAATGGGTTCGTGTCAGTTTTTTCCTTTAGAGCCTCAGCGATTTCGACCGCATGACTGCGACACGGACGAAGCACGGATAGCGTCAAAGTCACTTGCGCGCGTGTACGACAACGTGCGGTCAAGAACATGTCGTACGTACGCGCAAGTGACCTCGACGCTCTCCGCGCTTCGTCCGCGTAGCGGTAACGCGGTCGAAATCGGTGAGGCTCTTAAGGAAAGCAGTGACAAAAACCCACTATTCGTCCATTGGCAGACTATTTGCATGTACGTGTCAGGCCTCTATCTCGGCACAGGAACGAGCTAGGAGGGTGGGACCCGCGCACCCGTCTTAGTCTCGGCACGCTCGACGCGCGGTGCGAGTTTGGTGAAGATCGGAAGAGGTCGAAATTTTGGTCAAAAAAAGACCAAAGGGGTACCCCTTACGTCATTTTTTTGGACCAAATTTTAAAAGTTCGCGGATTTAGCTCAAACCGCTCACGCGTGATGAGGGAGTCGCGCTGTGCAGATGAACGCGCGTCTCGGGGCGGTGACTCGTTGTGGGGCGGAGCTACGGCACTGACACGTTTCAGCGATTCCATTCAAAAAAAAATAGTGGGTTCGTGTACATGTCGAAATTGCGCGAAAGTTACCTTGACGCGATCTGGGCGTCGTCCGCGTCACGGATACGCGGTCGAAATCGCTGAGGCTCTAAAGGAAATCAATGACACGGACCCACTATTCGTCCATTGGCAGACTATTTGCACGTACGTGTCAGGCCTCTATCTCGGCACAGGAACGAGCTAGGAGGGTGGGACCCGCGCACCCGTCTTAGTCTCGGCACGCTCGACGCGCGGTGCGAGTTTGGTGAAGATCGGAGGAGGTCGAAATTTTGGTCAAAAAAAGACCAAAGGGGTACCCCTTACGTCATTTTTTTGGACCAAATTTTAAAAGTTCGCGGATTTAGCTCAAACCGCTCACGCGTGATGAGGGAGTCGCGCTGTGCAGATGAACGCGCGTCTCGGGGCGGTGACTCGTTGTGGGGCGGAGCTACGGCACTGACACGTCTCAGCGAATCCATTAAAAAAAAAATAGTGGGTTCGTGTACATGTCGAAATTGCGCGAAAGTTACCTTGACGCGATCTAGGCGTCGTCCGCGTCGAATCCACGCGGTCGAAATCGCTGAGGCTCTAAAGGAAATCAATGACACGGACCCACTATTCGTCCATTGGCAGACTATTTGCACGTACGTGTCAGGCCTCTATCTCGGCACAGGAACGAGCTAGGAGGGTGGGACCTGCGCCCCTGTCTTAGTCTCGGCACGCTGGACACGCTGTACGGATTTGGTGAAGATCGGAGGAGGTCAAAAATTTGGTCCAAATTCAAATTTTTGACTAAGTCCTGTCCGTTTTTCAGTATGGGACGTGAAAATGTGTCACCAGGAAACAAGTTTTCTAGGCGTTTCAGACGACGCTGATTCACCTGGCAAAATTTCTGTGAGATGGATTTTTGAGTTTGGACTTGTGTTTTTTTTTTTTTTTTTGTGAAAAAGGGTGAAAAAAAGCTTAATTTGGGGCTTTATTGCTCGGTCCGGGAAGGTCGTAGAGACTCGACTGATGGTTCCTTGGAAAGGCACGGACTAGACCTCTACGAAGAGCCCAAGGTCTAGGGTGTAGCCCATTCAGGGGCGGAGCTAAGGGCATTTAAATATCAGAAAAGTGTGAAAAAGGCAAAAGTTTAGGGCTTTTTTGCTCGGCCCAGGAAGGTCGTAGAGACTCGAATGAGGGTTCGTTGGAAAGCCCCCGACGAGACCTTTCCAACGAGCCCAAGGTCGAGGGCGTGACACTCTTTGGGGCGGAGCTAATGGCATTTGAATAAAATAACTCATTTTTTATATCTCCGGAAGGGAAGGGCCTAGAGACTTGGGGGTAGGGGCGTTTTGAAGGGGGCGGCGACACGGAACGACAGGGGTACCCCTTACGTCATTTTGTTGAACAACATTTTTTACGTCCCCGGATTTTGTTCGAACCTGCTTACGCGCGAAGAGGGGGTCGGGCCGTGCGCGGAAACGCGCGTCTCGGCGCTGTGAATCGTTGCGGAGCGGAGATACGGCACTGACACGTGTCATCGATTCCATTCAAAAAAAATAGCGGGTTCGTGTACACGTCGAAATTGCGCGAAAGTTACCTCGACGCGATCGGGGCGTCGTCCGCGTCACGGATACGCGGTCGAAATCGCTGAGGCTCTAAAGGAAATCAATGACACAAACCCACTATTTGTCCATTGGCAGACTATTTGCACGTACGTGTCAGGCCTCTATCTCGGCACAGGAACGAGCTAGGAGGGTGGGACCTGCGCACCCGTTATAGTCTCGGCACGCTCGACGCGTGGTGCGAGTTTGGTGAAGATCGGAGGAGGTCGAAATTTTGGTCAGGAATACGCGACCGGGGTACGCCTTAACGCCTCAGTCTCGGCACGCTCTACGCGTGGTGCGAATTTGGTGAAGATCGGGCGAATAATGGGCAAATGGACGAATAGTGGGTTCGTGTCATGGGGGGGGGTCGGGGGGGTGGTCAGGTGGGGTCAGGGGGTCATCCCGCACAAATAATGGGCAAATGGACAAATAGTGGGTTCGTGTCAGTGGGGGGGGTCGGGGGGGTGGTCAGGAGGGGTCAAGGGGTCAATCCGCACCAATAATGGGCAAATGGACAAATAGTGGGTTCGTGTCAGTGGGGGGGGGTCGGGGGGGTGGTCAGGAGGGGTCAGGGGGTCAATCCGCACCAATAACGGGCAAATGGACGAATAGTGGGTTCGTGTCAGTGGGGGGGGGGTCGGGGGCGTGTCCGGGAGGCCAATGGGCAAGTGTCACCATAGTGGGTCCAGGGCCCCGTGGACACGCGCCCCCTGCCTGCAGAGCGCATATCGCACCGAAAACAGGCCTCGGAAAAGGGCCCCTGGCTCGGCCCGGGGGGGGGGCAGGGTCGCGGAAACGCCCGTCCGCCTCACCGCCCGACCCGAACCTTTGATCCGCGGCGCCCGATAGGCCGTGAAAAATTTCGGGGGGCCGGCGCGCAAGGGACGCGGACCCGCGTACATTTCCAGACGGCTAACAGCTCCGCGTCCTCAGTTCCCTAAGGCGAGTGATTACCCTCCGAGTCACGAGTCAAACGATCCAACCCCCGTGTCTCTACGATGTTCTAATGCGGAGATATAAGGCTTTGTTTACTCTGTTGCTAGGGTACTGTGTTTGGTTGCTAGGGGCGTGGCTTGGGAGTGGCCAATTATGTGCCCAGTGATTACACTCCGAGTCACAAGTAAAACGGTCCAACCCCCGTGTCTCTACGATGTTCTGATGCAGAGATATAAGGCTTTGTTTACTCTGTTGCTAGGGTACTGTATTTGGTTGCTAGGGAAAAAAATGGCATCCACTAGTGATTACCCTCCGAGTCACGAGTCAAACAGTCCAAACCCCATGTCTCTACGATGTTCTGATGCGGAGATATAAGGCTTTGTTTACTCTGTTGCTAGGGTACTGTATTTGGTTGCTAGGGAAAAAAATGGCATCCACTAGTGATTACCCTCCGAGTCATGAGTCAAACGGTCCAACCCCCATGTCTCTACGATGTTCTGATGTGGAGATATAAGGCTTTGTTTACTCTGTTGCTAGGGTACTGTATTTGGTTGCTAGGGGCGTGGCTTGGGAGTGGCCAATGATGTGCCCAGTGATTACACTCCGAGTCACAAGTAAAACGGTCCAACCCCCGTGTCTCTACGATGTTCTGATGCGGAGATATAAGGCTTTGTTTACTCTGTTGCTAGGGTACTGTATTTGGTTGCTAGGGGCGTGGCTTGGGAGTGGCCAATTATGTGCCCAGTGATTACACTCCGAGTCACAAGTAAAACGGTCCAACCCCCGTGTCTCTACGATGTTCTGATGCGGAGATATAAGGCTTTGTTTACTCTGTTGCTAGGGTACTGTATTTGGTTGCTAGGGGCGTGGCTTGGGAGTGGCCAATGATGTGCCCAGTGATTACACTCCGAGTCACAAGTAAAACGGTCCAAACCCCGTGTCTCTACGATGTTCTGATGCGGAGATATAAGGCTTTGTTTATTCGGTTGCTAGGGTGCTCAAATTTGGTTGCTAGGGGCGTGGCTTGGGAGTGGCCAATGATGTGCCCAATTATTACACCCCTAGTCACAAGTAAAAGGGTCCAACCCCCGTGTCTCTACGATGTTCTGATGCCGAGATATAACTGTTTGTATTTTATGTTGCTAGGGTGCTCAAAAGTGGTTGCTAGGGGCGTGGCTTAGTAAGTCTGTAAGGATCCTGAGAGACTGATTGGATGCCTGAGTAAAATGAGCCCACCCCCATGTCTCTATGACACTGTGGTGCAAAGATATCCATCCGGGCATTTTATAATGGCAGTCTATGGTATAGGTTGCTAGGGTGCCCAAAATGGTTGCTATGGTAACCTTACACCCCATTGTGGGGGACGTCCTGACAGAGTCTAGCACCCTCTTCAAATTTAGTAACCCACATGTTTCTATGAAATCCTGGCTTGGACCTATGACCCGTCAAAATTTTTGCAATGGTAAGTCTATGGGATTTTGCCCCATTGACTTTTCATTGGGGCACTTTTGGGCACCTCTTACACCCCAGGGGTACAACTTACACCCCATTGTGATCCATGTTCTTACAGAGCCTACCACCCTCTTCAAATGTTGTAACCCACATGTTTCTACAAAATCCTCGAGCGGAGCTATGACTCGTCAAAGTTGGGCGCAATGTTAAGTCAATGGGATTTTTTGGGTGGTTTTTCGCCCCCCTTTCGGAAATCCTGCACCCGATCGCTTATAAAAGTCATAGCACACCTCTCCTCAATAAGCCGGTCGATTTGAGCCCTAATTTATGGGTCTACGACAAAGCGTGCGGGACGAGTTACGCGCCGAAAAAGTGTCCAGAAAAAGAATAAAAATAATAATAATAACTAGATAGGTACATTTCCTGAAGAAAATGTGAAGTGGTGCTTGCCGTGGCAAATTTCGGGGGACAATATATGATTATACTCCAAGCCAAAAGTAAAACAATTCAACCCACATATCTCTACGATATTCTGATGCGAAGATATAAGGCTTTGTTTATTCGGTTGCTAGGGTACTGTATTTGGTTGCTAGGGAGAAAATTGGCATCCACTAGTGATTACACTCCGAGTCACGAGTCAAACGGTCAAACCCCCGTGTCTCTACGATGTTCTGATGCGGAGATATAAGGCTTTGTTTACTCTGTTGCTAGGGTACTGTATTTGGTTGCTAGGGAAAAAATTGGCATCCACTAGTGATTACACTCCGAGATACGAGTCAAACGGTCCAAACCCCGTGTCTCTGCGATGTTCTGATGCGGAGATATAAGGGTTTGTTTACTCTGTTGCCAGGGTACTGTATTTGGTTGCTAGGGAAAAAAATTGCATCCACTAGTGATTACCCTCCGAGTCACGAGTCAAACGGTCCAAACCCCATGTCTCTACGATGTTCTGATGCGGAGATATAAGGCTTTGTTTACTCTGTTGCTAGGGTACTGTATTTGGTTGCTAGGGAAAAAAATTGCATCCACTAGTGATTACCCTCCGAGTCATGAGTCAAACGGTCCAACCCCCATGTCTCTACGATGTTCTGATGTGGAGATATAAGGCTTTGTTTACTCTGTTGCTAGGGTACTGTATTTGGTTGCTAGGGGCGTGGCTTGGGAGTGGCCAATGATGTGCCCAGTGATTACACTCCGAGTCACAAGTAAAACGGTCCAACCCCCGTGTCTCTACGATGTTCTGATGCGGAGATATAAGGCTTTGTTTACTCTGTTGCTAGGGTACTGTATTTGGTTGCTAGGGGCGTGGCTTGGGAGTGGCCAATTATGTGCCCAGTGATTACACTCCGAGTCACAAGTAAAACGGTCCAACCCCCGTATCTCTACGATGTTCTGATGCGGAGATATAAGGCTTTGTTTACTCTGTTGCTAGGGTACTGTATTTGGTTGCTAGGGGCGTGGCTTGGGAGTGGCCAATGATGTGCCCAGTGATTACACTCCGAGTCACAAGTAAAACGGTCCAAACCCCGTGTCTCTACGATGTTCTGATGCGGAGATATAAGGCTTTGTTTATTCGGTTGCTAGGGTGCTCAAATTTGGTTGCTAGGGGCGTGGCTTGGGAGTGGCCAATGATGTGCCCAATTGTTACACCCCTAGTCACAAGTAAAACGGTCCAACCCCCGTGTCTCTACGATGTTCTGATGCCGAGATATAACTGTTTGTATTTTATGTTGCTAGGGTGCTCAAAAGTGGTTGCTAGGGGCGTGGCTTAGTAAGTCTGTAAGGATCCTGAGAGACTGATTGGATGCCTGAGTAAAATGAGCCCACCCCCATGTCTCTATGACACTGTGGTGCAAAGATATCCATCCGGGCATTTTATAATGGCAGTCTATGGTATAGGTTGCTAGGGTGCCCAAAATGGTTGCTATGGTAACCTTACACCCCATTGTGGGGGACGTCCTGACAGAGTCTAGCACCCTCTTCAAATTTAGTAACCCACATGTTTCTATGAAATCCTGGCTCGGACCTATGACCCGTCAAAATTTTTGCAATGGTAAGTCTATGGGATTTTGGCCTATTGACTTTTCATTGGGGCACTTTTGGGCACCTCTTACACCCCAGGGGTACAACTTACACCCCATTGTGATCCATGTTCTTACAGAGCCTACCACCCTCTTCAAATGTTGTAACCCACATGTTTCTACAAAATCCTCGAGCGGAGCTATGACTCGTCAAAGTTGGGCGCAATGTTAAGTCAATGGGATTTTTCGGGTGGTTTTTCGCCCCCCTTTCGGAAATCCTGCCCCCGATCGCTTATAAAAGTCATAGCACACCTCTCCTCAATAAGCCGGTCGATTTGAGCCCTAATTTATGGGTCTACGACAAAGCGTGCGGGACGAGTTACGCGCCGAAAAAGTGTCCAGAAAAAGAATAATAATAATAATAATAATAACTAGATAGGTACATTTCCTGAAGAAAATGTGAGTGGTGCTTGCCGTGGCAAATTTCGGGGGACAATTTATGATTATACTCCAAGGCAAAAGTCAAACAGTCCAACCCTCATGTCTCTATGATGTTCTGATGCGGAGATATGAGGCTTTGTTTACTCTGTTGCTAGGGTACTGTATTTGGTTGCTAGGGGAAAAAATGGCATCCCATAATGATTACACTCCGAGTCACGAGTCAAACGGTCCAACCCCCGTGTCTCTACGATGTTCTGATGCGGAGATATAAGGCTTTGTTTACTCTGTTGCTAGGGTACTGTATTTGGTTGCTAGGGAAAAAATTGGCATCCCATAATGATTACACTCCGAGTCATGAGTCAAACGGTCCAACCCCCGTGTCTCTACGATGTTCTGATGCGGAGATAATGAAGCTAGCATGATTAGCATGAAGCTAGCATGATTAGCATGAAGCTAGCATGATTAGCATGAAGTTAGCATGAAGTTAGCATGATTACCATGAAGCTAACATGAAGCTAGCATGATTAACATTAAGCATGATTAACATTAGCATGATTAGCATGAAGTTAGCATGAAGTTAGCATGAAGCTAGCATGATTACCATGAAGTTAACATGAAGCTAGCATGATTAGCATGAAGCTAGCACGATGCTAACATGATTAGCCTGAAGTTAGCATGAAGCTAGCATGATGCTAGCATGATTTGCATGAAGCTAGCATGATGCTAGCATGAAGCTAGCATGATGCTAGCATGATTAGCATGAAGCTAGCATGATGCTACCATGATTAGCATGAAGCTAGCATGATTAGCATGAAGCTAGCATGATGCTAGCATGATTAGCATGAAGCTAACATGATTAGCATGAAGCTAGCATGAAGCTAGCATGATTACCATGAAGTTAACATGAAGCTAGCATGATTAGCATGAAGCTAGCACGATGCTAACATGATTAGCATGAAGTTAGCATGAAGCTAGCATGATGCTAGCATGATTAGCATGAAGCTAGCATGAAGCTACCATGATTAGCATGAAGCTAGCATGATGCTAGCATGATTAGCATGAAGCTTGCATGATGTTAGCATGATTAGCATGAAGCTAGCATGATGGTAACATGAAGCTAGCATGATTAACATGAAGCTAACATGATTAGCATGAAGCTAGCATGATGTTAGCATGATTAACATGAAGCTAGCATGATGTTAGCATGATTAGCATGAAGCTAGCATGATTTGCATGAAGCTAGCATGATGCTAGCATGATTAGCATGAAGCTAGCATGATGCTACCATGATTAGCATGAAGCTAGCATGAAGCTAGCATGATTAGCATGAAGCTAGCATGATGCTAGCATGATTAACATGAAGCTAGCATGAAGCTAGCATGATTAGCATGAAGCTAGCATGACGCTAGCTTGATGCTAACATGAAGTTAGCATGATTAGCATGAAGTTAGCATGATTAGCATGAAGCTAACATGATTAGCATGAAGCTAGCATGATGTTAGCATGATTAACATGAAGCTAGCATGATTAGCATGATGCTAACATGAAGCTAGCATGATTAGCATGAAGCTAACATGATTAGCATGAAGCTAGCATGATGCTAACATGAATTAGCATGAAGCTAGCATGAATTAGCATGAAGCTACCATGATGCTAACATGAATTAGCATGAAGCTAACATGAATTAGCATGAAGTTAGCATGATGCTAACATGAATTAACATAAAGGTAGCATGATGCTAACATGAATTAACATAAAGGTAGCATGAAGCTAACATGAATTAGCATAAAGCTAGAATGATGTTAACATGAATTAGCATAAAGCTAGCACGATGCTAACATGAATTAGCATGAAGCTAGCACGATGCTAACATGAATTAGCATGAAGCTAGCACGATGCTAACATGAATTAGCATGAAGCTAGCACAATGCTAAAATGAAGAAGCATGAAGCTAGCATAATGTTAACATGAATTAGCATGAAGCTAGCATGATGCTAACATAAATTAGCATGAAGCTAGCATGATGCTAACATAAATAAGCATGAAGCTAGCATGATGCTAACATTATTTAGCATGAAGTTAGCAAGATATATTATGAAATTAGCATAAAGCTAGCATGAAACTAGCATGAAGCTAGTTTGACCTAGCATGAAGCTAGCATGAAGCTAACATGACCCAAACACCCAACCCCCATGTCTCTATGATGTTCGGATCCAGAGATATAAGGCTTTGTTTATTATGTTGCTAGGGTGCTCATATTTCGTTGCTAGGGGCGTGGCTTAATACCTATGTAAGGATCCTGAGAGACTGATTGGATGCCTGAGTAAAATGAGCCCACCCCCATGTCTCTATGACACTGTGGTGCAAAGATATCCATCTGGGCATTTTATAATGGCAGTCTATGGGAGATGTTGCTAGGGTGCCCAAAATTGTTGCTAGGGGCGTGGCTTAATAGCTCTGGGATGATCCTGAGAGACTGATTGGATGCCCGAGTAAAATGAGCCCACCCACTTATCTCTACGACACTGTAAAGCAAAGATATTCCATCTGTAACTGCTTTATTCCCTTATATGGGCATGGTTCCTGCCCCCATTTTAAGTCAATGGGAATTTTCGGGTGCCTCTTACACCCCAGGGGTACAACTTACACCCCAATGTCATGTATGTTCTTACAGAGCCTACCACCCTCTTCAAATGTTGTAACCCACATGTTTCTACAAAATCCTCGAGCGGAGCTATGACTCGTCAAAGTTGGGCGCAATGTTAAGTCAATGGGATTTTTCGGGTGGTTTTTCGCCCCCCTTTCAGAAATCCTGCACCCGATCGCCTATAAAAGTCATAGCACACCTCTCCTCAATAATCCGGTCGATTTGAGCCCTCTTTCATGGGACTATGTTAAACGGTGCGGGACGAGTTACGCGCCGAAAAAGTGTCCAGAAAAAGAATAATAATAATAATAATAACTAGATAGGTACATTTCCTGAAGAAAATGTGAAGTGGTGCTTGCCGTGGCAAATTTCGGGGGACAATACATGATTATACTCCAAGCCAAAAGTAAAACAATTCAACCCACATGTCTCTACGATATTCTGATGTGAAGATATAAGGCTTTGTTTATTCGGTTGCTAGGGTACTGTATTTGGTTGCTAGGGAGAAAATTGGCATCCACTAGTGATTACACTCCGAGTCACGAGTCAAACGGTCAAACCCCCGTGTCTCTACGATGTTCTGATGCGGAGATATAAGGCTTTGTTTACTCTGTTGCTAGGGTACTGTATTTGGTTGCTAGGGAAAAAATTGGCATCCACTAGTGATTACACTCCGGGATACGAGTCAAACGGTCCAACCCCCGTGTCTCTGCGATGTTCTGATGTGGAGATAAAAGGCTTTGTTTACTCTGTTGCTAGGGTAATGTATTTGGTTGCTAGGGAGAAAATTGTCATCCACTAGTGATTACACTCCGAGTCACGAGTCAAACGGTCCAAACCCCGTGTCTCTACGATGTTCTGATGCGGAGATATAAGGCTTTGTTTACTCTGTTGCTAGGGTACTGTATTTGGTTGCTAAGGAAAAAAATGGCATCCACTTGTGATTACCCTCCGAGTCACGAGTCAAACGATCCAACCCCCGTGTCTCTACGATGTTCTGATGCGGAGATATAAGGCTTTGTTTACTCTGTTGCTAGGGTACTGTATTTGGTTGCTAGGGAAAAAAATGACATCCACTAGTGATTACCCTCCGAGTCACGAGTCAAACGGTCCAAACCCCGTGTCTCTACGATGTTCTGATGCGGAGATATAAGGCTTTGTTTACTCTGTTGCTAGGGTACTGTATTTGGTTGCTAGGGAAAAAAAT
The DNA here is from genome assembly GCF_030506205.2 of Paramisgurnus dabryanus. Taxonomy (NCBI): domain Eukaryota; kingdom Metazoa; phylum Chordata; class Actinopteri; order Cypriniformes; family Cobitidae; genus Paramisgurnus; species Paramisgurnus dabryanus. The sequence continues at coordinate 46,566,493 of NC_133343.1, forward strand.
GGCATCCACTAGTGATTACCCTCCGAGTCACGAGTCAAACGGTCCAACCCCCGTGTCTCTACGATGTTCTGATGCGGAGATATAAGGCTTTGTTTACTCTGTTGCTAGGGTACTGTATTTGGTTGCTAGGGAAAAAAATTGCATCCACTAGTGATTACCCTCCGAGTCATGAGTCAAACGGTCCAACCCCCGTGTCTCTACGATGTTCTGATGCGGAGATATAAGGCTTTGTTTACTCTGTTGCTAGGGTACTGTATTTGGTTGCTAGGGGCGTGGCTTGGGAGTGGCCAATGATGTGCCCAGTGATTACATTCCAAGTCACAAGTAAAACGGTCCAACCCCCGTGTCTCTACGATGTTCTGATGCGGAGATTTAAAGGCTTTGTTTACTCTGTTGCTAGGGTACTGTATTTGGTTGCTAGGGGCGTGGCTTGGGAGTGGCCAATGATGTGCCCAGTGATTACACTCCGAGTCACAAGTAAAACGGTCCAACCCCCGTGTCTCTACGATGTTCTGATGCGGAGATATAAGGCTTTGTTTACTCTGTTGCTAGGGTACTGTATTTGGTTGCTAGGGGCGTGGCTTGGGAGTGGCCAATGATGTGCCCAGTGATTACACTCCGAGTCACAAGTAAAACGGTCCAACCCCCGTGTACCTACGATGTTCTGATGCGGAGATATAAGGCTTTGTTTACTCTGTTGCTAGGGTACTGTATTTGGTTGCTAGGGGCGTGGCTTGGGAGTGGCCAATGATGTGCCCAGTGATTACACTCCGAGTCACAAGTAAAACGGTCCAAACCCCGTGTCTCTACGATGTTCTGATGCGGAGATATAAGGCTTTGTTTATTCGGTTGCTAGGGTGCTCAAATTTGGTTGCTAGGGGCGTGGCTTGGGAGTGGCCAATGATGTGCCCAATTGTTACACCCCTAGTCACAAGTAAAACGGTCCAACCCCCGTGTCTCTACGATGTTCTGATGCCGAGATATAACTGTTTGTATTTTATGTTGCTAGGGTGCTCAAAAGTGGTTGCTAGGGGCGTGGCTTAGTAAGTCTGTAAGGATCCTGAGAGACTGATTGGATGCCTGAGTAAAATGAGCCCACCCCCATGTCTCTATGACACTGTGGTGCAAAGATATCCATCCGGGCATTTTATAATGGCAGTCTATGGTATAGGTTGCTAGGGTGCCCAAAATGGTTGCTATGGTAACCTTACACCCCATTGTGGGGGACGTCCTGACAGAGTCTAGCACCCTCTTCAAATTTAGTAACCCACATGTTTCTATGAAATCCTGGCTCGGACCTATGACCCGTCAAAATTTTTGCAATGGTAAGTCTATGGGATTTTGCCCCATTGACTTTTCATTGGGGCACTTTTGGGCACCTCTTACACCCCAGGGGTACAACTTACACCCCATTGTGATCCATGTTCTTACAGAGCCTACCACCCTCTTCAAGTGTTGTAACCCACATGTTTCTACAAAATCCTCGAGCGGAGCTATGACTCGTCAAAGTTGGGCGCAATGTTAAGTCAATGGGATTTTTTGGGTGGTTTTTCGCCCCCCTTTCGGAAATCCTGCACCCGATCGCTTATAAAAGTCATAGCACACCTCTCCTCAATAAGCCGGTCGATTTGAGCCCTAATTTATGGGTCTACGACAAAGCGTGCGGGACGAGTTACGCGCCGAAAAAGTGTCCAGAAAAAGAAGAATAATAATAATAATAATAATAATAATAATAATAAGTATGCAAGATAGTAATAGTGATGCCTTGCATAAATGCAAGCACCACTAATAAGTATGAGCAATAATAATAGTGATGCCTTGCATAAATGCAAGCACCACTAATAATAATAATAACTAGATAGGTACATTTCCTGAAGAAAATGTGAAGTGGTGCTTGCCGTGGCAAAATTCTCGGGACAATATATGATTATACTCCAACCCAAAAGTAAAACGTTCCAACCCACTATCCACTAGTGATTACACTCAGAGTCACAAGTCAAACGGTCCAACCCCCGTGTCTCTACGATGTTCTGATGCGGAGATATAAGGGTTTGTTTACACTGTTGCTAGGGTACTGTATTTGGTTGCTAGGGAAAAAAATTGGCATCCACTAGTGATTACATGCCGAGTCACGAGTAAAACGGTCCAACCCCTGTGTCTCTACGATGTTCTGATGCTGAGTTATAAGGCTTTGTTTACACTGTTGCTAGGGTAGTGTATTTGGTTGCTAGGGAAAAAATTGGCATCCACTAGTGATTACATGCCGAGTCACGGATAAAACGGTCCAACCCCCGTGTCTCTACGATGTTCTGATGCGGAGATATAAGGCTTTGTTTACACTGTTGCTAGGGTACTGTATTTGGTTGCTAGGGAAAAAATTGGCATCCACTGGTGATTACACTCTAAGTCACAAGTCAAACGGTCCAACCCCCGTGTCTCTACGATGTTCTGATGCGGAGATATAAGGGTTTGTTTACACTGTTGCTAGGGTACTGTATTTGGTTGCTAGGGAAAAAATTGGCATCCACTAGTGATTACATGCCGAGTCACGAGTCAAACGGTCCAACCCCCGTGTCTCTACGATGTTCTGATGCAGAGATATAAGGCTTTGTTTACACTGTTGGTAGTGTACTGTATTTGGTTGCTAGGGAAAAAAATTGGCATCCACTAGTGATTACATGCCGAGTCACGAGTAAAACGGTCCAACCCCCGTGTCTCTACGATGTTCTGATGCTGAGTTATAAGGCTTTGTTTACACTGTTGCTAGGGTACTGTATTTGGTTGCTAGGGAAAAAATTGGCATCCACTAGTGATTACATGCCGATTCACGGGTAAAACGGTCCAACCCCCGTGTCTCTACGATGTTCTGATGCTGAGATATAAGGCTTTGTTTAATCTGTTGCTAGGGTACTGTATTTGGTTGCTAGGGAAAAAATTGGCATCCCATAATGATTACACTCTGAGTCACGAGTCAAACGGTCCAACCCCCGTGTCTCTACGATGTTCTGATGCGGAGATATAAGGCTTTGTTTACTCTGTTGCTAGGGTACTGTATTTGGTTGCTAGGGAAAAAATTGGCATCCCATAATGATTACACTCTTGAGTCACGAGTCAAACGGTCCAACCCCCGTGTCTCTACGATGTTCTGATGCGGAGATATAAGGTTTTGTTTACTCTGTTGCTAGGGTACTGTATTTGGTTGCTAGGGAAAAAATTGGCATCCCATAATGATTACACTCCGAGTCAAACGGTCCAACCCCCGTGTCTCTACGATGTTCTGATGCGGAGATATAAGGCTTTGTTTACTCTGTTGCTAGGGTACTGTATTTGGTTGCTAGGGAAAAAATTGGCATCCCATAATGATTACACTCTGAGTCACTAGTCAAACGGTCCAACCCCCGTGTCTCTACGATGTTCTGGTGCGGAGATATAAGGCTTTGTTTACTCTGTTGCTAGGGAACTGTATTTGGTTACTAGGGAAAAAATTGGCATCCCATAATGATTACACTCTGAGTCATGAGTAAAACGGTCCAACCCCCGTGTCTCTACGATGTTCTGATGCAGAGATATAAGGCTTTGTTTACACTGTTGCTAGTGTACTGTATTTGGTTGCTAGGGAAAAAAATTGGCATCCACTAGTGATTACATGCCGAGTCACGAGTAAAACGGTCCAACCCCCGTGTCTCTACGATGTTCTGATGCTGAGTTATAAGGCTTTGTTTACTCTGTTGCTAGGGAACTGTATTTGGTTACTAGGGAAAAAAATGGCATCCCATAATGATTACACTCCGAGTCACAAGTCAAAAGGTCCAACCCCCGTGTCTCTACGATGTTCTGGTGCGGAGATATAAGGCTTTGTTTACTCTGTTGCTAGGGTACTGTATTTGGTTGCTAGGGAAAAAATTGGCATCCCATAATGATTACACTCTGAGTCATGAGTAAAACGGTCCAACCCCCGTGTCTCTACGACATTGTAAAGCGAAGATATCCCATCTGGAACTTTTTTATTCCCTTATATGGGCATGTTTCCTGCCCCATTATAAGTCAATGGGAATTTTCGGGTGCCTCTTACACCCCAGGGGTACAGCTTACACCCCAATGTGATGTATGTTCTTACAGAGTCTATCACCCTCTTCAAATGTTGTAACCTACATGTTTCTACAAAATCCTCAAGCGGAGCTATGACCCGTCAAAGTTCGGCCCAATGTTAAGTCAATGGGATTTTTCGGGTGGTTTTTCGCCCCCCTTTCGAAAATCCTGCACCCGATCGCTTATAAAAGTCATAGCACACCTCTCCTTAATAATCCGGTCGATTTGAGCCCTCTTTTATGGGACTGTGGCAAACCGTGCGGGACGAGTTACGCGCCGAAAAAGTGTGCAGACATAAGAATAATAAGATACTAGATAGGTACATTTCCTGAAGAAAATGTGAGTGGTGCTTGCCGTGGCAAAATTCTGGGGAACATATATGATTATACTCCAAGCCAAAAGTAAAACAATCCAACTCCCGTGTCTCTACGATGTTCTGATGCGAAGATATTAGGCTTTGTTTACTCTGTTGCTAGGGTACCGTATTTGGTTGCTAGGGAAAAAATTGGCATCCCATAGTGATTACACTCTGAGTCACGAGTCAAACGGTCCAACCCTCGTGTCTCTACGATGTTCTGATGCGGAGATATAAGGCTTTGTTTACTCTGTTGCTAGGGTACTGTATTTGGTTGCTAGGGAAAAAATTGCCATCCCATAGTGATTACACTCTGAGTCACGAGTCAAACGGTCCAACCCCCGTGTGTCTACGATGATCTAATGCAGAGATATAAGGCTTTGTTTACTCTGTTGCTAGGGTACTGTATTTGGTTGCTAGGGAAAAAATTGGCATCCACTAGTGATTACACTCTGAGTCACGAGTCAAACGGTCCAACCCCCGTGTCTCTACGATGTTCTGATGCTGAGATATAAGGCTTTGTTTACTCTGTTGCTAGGGTACTGTATTTGGTTGCTAGGGAAAAAATTTGCATCCCATAGTGATTACACTCTGAGTCACGAGTCAAACGGTCCAACCCCCGTGTCTCTACGATGTTCTGATGCTGAGATACAAGGCTTTGTTTACTCTGTTGCTAGGGTACTGTATTTGGTTGCTAGGGGCGGGGCTTGGGAGTGGCCAATGATGTGACCAGTTGCTACACTCCGAGTCACAAGTAAAACGGTCCAACCCCCATGTTTCTACGATGTTCTGATGCGAAGATATAAGGCTTTGTTTACTCTGTTGCTAGGGTACTGTATTTGGTTGCTAGGGGCGGGGTTTGGGAGTGGCCAATGATGTGACCAGTTGCTACACTCCGAGTCACAAGTAAAACGGTCCAACCCCCGTGTTTCTACGATGTTCTGATGCGAAGATATAAGGCTTTGTTTACTCTGTTGCTAGGGTACTGTATTTGGTTGCTAGGGGCAGGGTTTGGGAGTGGCCAATGATGTGACCAGTTGCTACACTCCGAGTCACAAGTAAAACGGTCCAACCCCCGTGTTTCTACGATGTTCTGATGCGAAGATATAAGGCTTTGTTTACTCTGTTGCTAGGGTGCTCACATTTGGTTGCTAGGGGCGTGGCTTGGGAGTGGCCAATGATGTGGCCAGTGATTATCCTCCGAGTCACGAGTAAAACGATCCAACCCCCGTTATTCTACGATGTTCTGATGCCTAGATATAACTGTTTGAATTTTATGTTGCTAGGGTGCTTAAAAGTGGTTGCTAGGGGCGTGGCTTAATAGCTCTGGGACTATCCTGATAAATTGATTGGATGTCTGAGTAAAATGAGCCCACCCCCATGTCTCTACGACATTGTAAAGCGAAGATATTCCATCTGGAACTTTTTTATTCCCTTATATGGGCATGTTTCCTGCCCCATTATAAGTCAATGGGAAATTTCGGGTGCCTCTTACACCCCAGGGGTACAACTAACACCCCAATGTGATGTATGTTCTTACAGAGCGTACCACCCTCTTCAAATGTTAGAACCCACATGTTTCTTCAAAATCCTCGAGCGGAGCTATGACCCGTCAAAGTTCGGTCCAATGTTAAGTCAATGGGATTTTTGGGGTGGTTTTTCGCCCCCCTTTCGGAAATCCTGCACCCGATCGCTTATAAAAGTCATAGCACACCTCTCCTCAATAAACCGGTCAATTTGAGCCCTCATTCATGTGTCTATGACAAACCGTGCGGGACGAGTTACGCGCCGAAATTTTGTCCAGATATAAAAATAATAATAATAATAATAAGTATGAGCAATAGTAATAGTGATGCCTTGCATAAATGCAAGCACCACTAATAACTAGATAGGTACATTTCCTGAAGAAAATGTGAGTGGTGCTTGCCGTGGCAAATTTCGGGGGATAATTTATGAATATACTCCAAGCCAAAAGTAAAACGGTCCAACCCCTGTGTCTCTACGATGTTCTGATGCAGAGATATAAGGCTTTGTTTACTCTGTTGCTAGGGTACTGTATTTGGTTGCTAGGGAAAAAATTGGCATCCACTAGTGATTACACTCCGAGTCACGAGTCAAACTGTCCAAACCCCATGTCTCTACGATGTTCTGATGCGGAGATATAAGGCTTTGTTTACTCTGTTGCTAGGGTACTGTATTTGGTTGCTAGGGAAAAAAATGGCATCCACTAGTGATTACCCTCCGAGTCATGAGTCAAACGGTCCAACCCCCGTGTCTCTACGATGTTCTGATGCGGAGATATAAGGCTTTGTTTACTCTGTTGCTAGGGTACTGTATTTGGTTGCTAGGGAAAAAAATGGCATCCACTAGTGATTACCCTCCGAGTCATGAGTCAAACGGTCCAACCCCCGTGTCTCTACGATGTTCTGATGCGGAGATATAAGGCTTTGTTTACTCTGTTGCTAGGGTACTGTATTTGGTTGCTAGGGAAAAAAATGGGATCCACTAGTGATTACCCTCCGAGTCACGAGTCAAACGGTCCAAACCCCATGTCTCTACGATGTTCTGATGCGGAGATATAAGGCTTTGTTTACTCTGTTGCTAGGGTACTGTATTTGGTTGCTAGGGAAAAAAATGGCATCCACTAGTGATTACCCTCCGAGTCATGAGTCAAACGGTCCAACCCCCGTGTCTCTACGATGTTCTGATGCGGAGATATAAGGCTTTGTTTACTCTGTTGCTAGGGTACTGTATTTGGTTGCTAAGGGAAAAAATGGCATCCACTAGTGATTACCCTCCGAGTCACGAGTCAAACGATCCAACCCCCGTGTCTCTACGATGTTCTGATGCGGAGATATAAGGCTTTGTTTACTCTGTTGCTAGGGTACTGTATTTGGTTGCTAGGGGGAAAAATGGCATCCACTAGTGATTACCCTCCGAGTCACGAGTCAAACGGTCCAAACCCCATGTCTCTACGATGTTCTGATGCGGAGATATAAGGCTTTGTTTACTCTGTTGCTAGGGTACTGTATTTGGTTGCTAGGGAAAAAAATGGCATCCACTAGTGATTACCCTCCGAGTCATGAGTCAAACGGTCCAACCCCCGTGTCTCTACGATGTTCTGATGCGGAGATATAAGGCTTTGTTTACTCTGTTGCTAGGGTACTGTATTTGGTTGCTAAGGAAAAAAATGGCATCCGCTAGTGATTACCCTCCGAGTCACGAGTCAAACGATCCAACCCCCGTGTCTCTACGATGTTCTGATGCGGAGATATAAGGCTTTGTTTACTCTGTTGCTAGGGTACTGTATTTGGTTGCTAGGGGAAAAAATGGCATCCACTAGTGATTACCCTCCGAGTCACAAGTCAAATGGTCCAAACCCCGTGTCTTTACGATGTTCTGATGCGGAGATATAAGGCTTTGTTTACTCTGTTGCTAGGGTACTGTATTTGGTTGCTAGGGAAAAAAATGGCATCCACTAGTGATTACCCTCCGAGTCACGAGTCAAACGGTCCAACCCCCGTGTCTCTACGATGTTCTGATGCGGAGATATAAGGCTTTGTTTACTCTGTTGCTAGGGTACTGTATTTGGTTGCTAGGGAAAAAAATGGCATCCACTAGTGATTACCCTCCGAGTCATGAGTCAAACGGTCCAACCCCCGTGTCTCTACGATGTTCTGATGCGGAGATATAAGGCTTTGTTTACTCTGTTGCTAGGGTACTGTATTTGGTTGCTAGGGAAAAAAATGGCATCCACTAGTGATTACCCTCCGAGTCATGAGTCAAACGGTCCAACCCCCATGTCTCTACGATGATTTGATGCGGAGATATAAGGCTTTGTTTACTCTGTTGCTAGGGTACTGTATTTGGTTGCTAGGGGCGTGGCTTGGGAGTGGCCAATGATGAGCCCAGTGATTACACTCTGAGTCACAAGTAAAACGGTCCAACCCCCGTGTCTCTACGATGTTCTGATGCGGAGATATAAGGCTTTGTTTACTCTGTTGCTAGGGCACTGTATTTGGTTGCTAGGGGCGTGGCTTGGGAGTGGCCAATGATGTGCCCAGTGATTACACTCCGAGTCACAAGTAAAACGGTCCAACCCCCGTGTCTCTACGATGTTCTGATGCGGAGATATAAGGCTTTGTTTACTCTGTTGCTAGGGTACTGTATTTGGTTGCTAGGGGCGTGGCTTGGGAGTGGCCAATGATGTGCCCAGTGATTACCCTCCGAGTCACAAGTAAAACGGTCCAAACCCCGTGTCTCTACGATGTTCTGATGCGGAGATATAAGGCTTTGTTTATTCGGTTGCTAGGGTGCTCAAATTTGGTTGCTAGGGTCGTGGCTTGGGAGTGGCCAATGATGTGCCCAATTGTTACACCCCTAGTCACAAGTAAAACGGTCCAAACCCCGTGTCTCTACGATGTTCTGATGCGGAGATATAAGGCTTTGTTTATTCGGTTGCTAGGGTGCTCAAATTTGGTTGCTAGGGGCGTGGCTTGGGAGTGGCCAATGATGTGCCCAATTGTTACACCCCTAGTCACAAGTAAAACGGTCCAACCCCCGTGTCTCTACGATGTTCTGATGCCGAGATATAACTGTTTGAATTTTATGTTGCTAGGGTGCTCAAAAGTGGTTGCTAGGGGCGTGGCTTAATACCTATGTAAGGATCCTGAGAGACTGATTGGATGTCTGAGTAAAATGAGCCCACCCCCATGTCTCTATGACACTGTGGCGCAAAGATATCCATCTGGGCATTTTATAATGGCAGTCTATGGGAGATGTTGCTAGGGTGCCCAAAATTGTTGCTAGGGGCGTGGCTTAATAGCTCTGGGATGATCCTAAGAGACTGATTGGATGCCCGAGTAAAATGAGCCCACCCACTTATCTCTACGACACTGTAAAGCAAAGATATCTCATCTGGAACTGTTTTATTCCCTTACATGGGCATGTTTCCTGCCCCATTATAAGTCAATGGGAATTTTCGGGTGTCGCTTACACCCCAGGGGTACAACTTACACCCCATTGTGATCCATGTTCTTACAGAGTCTACCACCCTCTTCAAATGTTGTAACCCACATGTTTCTACAAAATCCTTGAGCGGAGCTATGACCCATCAAAGTTGGGCGTAATGTTAAGTCAATGGGATTTTTTGGGTGGTTTTTCGCCCCCCTTTCGAAAACCTTGCACCCGATCGCTTATAAAAGTCATAGCAGACGTGTCCTCAATTAGCCGGTCGTTTTGAGCACTGTTTCATTGGTCTACGACAAACCGTGCGGGACGAGTTACGCGCCGAAAAAGTGTCCAGATATAAGAATAATAAATAAATAAATAATAAGTATGAGCAATAATAATAGTGATGCCTTGCATAAATGCAAGCACCACTAATAATAAGTATGCAAGATAGTAATAGTGATGCCTTGCATAAATGCAAGCACCACTAATAATAAGTTTAAGTGCAACAACAGTATGTTGGCTTTCTCAAGCCAACATAATAATATCCCTGAGGAATAGTAATAGTGATGCTTTGCATAAATGCAAGCACCACTAATAATAATAATAATAATAAGTATGCAAGATAGTAATAGTGATGCTTTGCATAAATGCAAGCACCACTAATAACTAGATATGCAATTCCCAAGGAATTACCAGTGCATGAAAATGCAAAAAGTTGATTGCCAGAAATGTAAAAGAAATTTAGTCTAGTAGTTTACCTGGCTGTTGACATGTTTTAGTGTGAAGCTAGCATGATTTAAAAAAGTTATCATGATGAAATATGATGCTAGCATGATTAGCATGATTCAGCATGACGTTAATATGATGCTAGCATGATTAGCATGAAGCTAGCATGAAGCTAGCATGACTAGCATGAAGCTAGCATGATGCTAGCATGATTAACATGAAGCTAGCATGATTAGCATGAAGCTAGCATGATGCTAGCATGATTAGCATGAAGCTAACATGATGTTAGCATGATTAGCATGAAGCTACCATGATGCTAGCATGATTAGCATGAAGCTAGCATGATGCTAGCATGATTAGCATGAAGCTAGCATGATGTTAGCATGATTAGCATGAAGCTAGCATGAAGCTAGCACGATGCTAGCATGATGCTAGCATGAAGCTAGCACGATGCTAGCATGATTAGCATGAAGCTAGCACGATGCTAGCATGATTAGCATGAAGCTAGCACGATGCTAGCATGATTAGCATGAAGCTAGCACGATGCTAGCATGATTAGCATGAAGCTAGCACGATGCTAGCATGATTAGCATGAAGCTAGCACGATGCTAGCATGATTAGCATGAAGCTAGCACGATGTTAGCATGATTAGCATGAAGCTAGCACGAGGCTAGCATGATTAGCATGAAGCTAGCACGATGCTAGCATGATTAGCATGAAGCTAGCACGATGTTAGCATGATTAGCATGAAGCTAGCACGATGCTAACATGATTAGCATGAAGCTAGCACGTTGTTAGCATGATTAGCATGAAGCTAGCACGATGCTAGCATGATTAGCATGAAGCTAGCACAATGTTATCATGATAAACACGAAGCTAGCATGATTAGCATGAAGCTAACACGATGCTAGCATGACTAACATGAAGCTAGCATGAAGCTAGCATGACTAGCATGAAGCTAGCATGATGCTAGCATGATTAGCATGAAGCTAGCATGATGCTAGCATTATTAGCATGAAGCTAGCATGAAGCTAGCATGATTAGCATGACGTTAGCATGATGCTAGCATTATTAGCATGACGTTAGCATGATGCTAGCATGATTAGCATGAAGCTAGCATGACTAGCATGAAGCTAGCATGATGCTAGCATGATTAGCATGAAGCTAGCATGATGCTAACATGACTAGCATGAAGCTAGCACGATGCTAGCATGATTAGCATGAAGCTAGCACGATGCTAGCATGATTAGCATGAAGCTAGCACGATGCTAGCATGATTAGCATGAAGCTAGCACGATGCTAGCATGATTAGCATGAAGCTAGCACGATGCTAGCATGATTAGCATGAAGCTAGCACGATGCTAGCATGATTAGCATGAAGCTAGCACGATGCTAGCATGATTAGCATGAAGCTAGCACGATGCTAGCATGATTAGCATGAAGCTAGCACGATGCTAGCATGATTAGCATGAAGCTAGCACGATGTTATCATGATTAGCATGAAGCTAACACGATGTTAGTATGATTAGCATGAAGCTAGCACAATGTTATCATGATTAGCATAAAGCTAACATGATGTTAGTATGATTAGCATGAAGCTAGCATAATTTGCATGAAGCTAGCATGATGCTAGCATGATTACCATGAAGTTAGCATGAATTTAGCATGAAATTAGCATGATCCTAGCATTATTAGCATGATGCTAGCATGATTAAGATGATGCTAGCATGATTAGCATGAAGCTAGCATGATTTAGCATGAAGCTAACAAGATTTAACATGAAGCTAGCATGATTTAACATTAAGTTAGCAAGATTTATTATAAAATTAGCATAAAGCTAGCATGAAACTAGCACGAAGCTAGCATGACTTAGCATGAAGCAAACATGAAGCTAATATGACCCAAAGACCCAACCCCCATGTCTCTATGACACTGCGCTGCAAAGATATCCCATCCGGGACGTTTTTAGTTCCTTATATGGGCATGATTCCTGCTCCATTATAAGTCTATGGGGAAATTTGGGGACCTCTTACACCCCAGGGGTACAGCTTACACCCCATTGTGAGGTATGTTCTTACAGAGCCTGCCAGCCTCTTCAAATGTGGCAAGTCACAAGTTTCTGTGAAATCCTAGGTCTGAGCTACGACTCGTCAAAGTTTGTCGCAATGTTAAGTCTATGGGATTTTTCGGCTGCTTTTTCGCCCCTGGGGCGAAGACCGTACCCCCGATCGCTTATAAAAGTCATAGCACACTATTCCCGAATAGTCCGCACGTTTGAGAGTTTGAATGAAGTTTCTAAGTTAAACGGTTCGAGCCGTATTAATTGCGGAAATTTGGTTGGAAGAATAATAATAATAATAATAATAATAAAAAGCCCAGTAAGAACAGTACAGCGCATTTTCAATGCACTGTAACTAGATATGCAATTCCCAAGGAATTACCAGTGCATGAAAATGCAAAAAGTTGATTGACAGAAATGTAAAAGAAATTTAGTCTAGTAGTTTACCTGGCTGATGACATGTTTTAGTGTGAAGCTAGCATGATTTAAAAAAGTTATCATGATTCAGCATGACGTTAGCATGATGCTAGCATGATTAGCATGAAGCTAGCATGATGCTAGCATGATTAGCATGATGTTAGCATGATTAGCATGAAGCTAACATGATGCTAGCATGATTAGCATGAAGCTAGCATGATGCTAGCATGATTAGCATGAAGCTAACACAATGCTAGCATGATTAACATGAAGCTAGCACGATGCTAGCATGATTAGCATGAAGTTAGCACGAAGCTAGCATGATTAGCATTAAGCTAGCACGATGCTAGCATGATTAGCATGAAGCTAGCACGATGCTAGCATGATTAGCATGAAGCTAGCATGATGCTAGCATGATTAGCATGAAGCTAGCATGATGCTAGCATGATTAGCATGATGCTAGCATGATTAGCATGAAGTTAGCACGAAGCTAGCATGATTAGCATTAAGCTAGCACGATGCTAGCATGATTAGCATGAAGCTAGCACGATGCTAGCATGATTAGCATGAAGCTAGCACGATGCTAGCATGATTAGCATGAAGCTAGCACGATGTTAGCATGAAGCTAGCATGATGCTAGCATGATTAGCATGGAGTTAGCACGATGCTAGCATGATTAGCATGAAGCTAGCACGATGCTAGCATGATTAGCATGAAGCTAGCACAATGCTAGCATGATTAGCATGAAGCTAGCACGATGTTAGCATGATTAGTATGAAGCTAACACGATGTTAGCATGAAGCTAGCATGATGTTAGCATGATTAGCATGAAGCTAGCATGATTAACATGAAGCTAGCATGATGCTAGCATGATTAACATGAAGCTAGCATAATGTTAGCATGATTAACATGAAGCTAGCATGATGTTAGCATGATTAGCATGAAGCTAACATGATGCTAGCATGATTCGCATGAAGCTAACATGATGCTAGCATGATTAGCATGAAGCTAGCATGATGCTAGCATGATTAGCATGAAGCTATCATGATGCTAGCATGAAGCTAGCATGATGCTAGCATGATTAGCATGAAGCTAGCATGATGCTAGCATGATTAGCATGAAGTTAGCATGATGCTAACATGATTAGCATGAAGCTAGCATGATGCTAGCATGATTATCATGAAGCTAACATGATTAGCATGAAGCTAACATGATTAGCATTGAAGCTAGCATGAAGCTAGCATGATTAGCATGAAGCTAGCATGAAGCTAGCATGATTAGCATGAAGCTAGCATGAAGCTAGCATGATTAGCATGAAGCTAGCATGATGTTAGCATGATTAGCATGAAGTTAGCATGATTAGCATGAAGCTAACATGATTAGCATTGAAGCTAACATGATGTTAGCATGATTAGCATGATGTTAGCATGATTAGCATGAAGCTAGCATGATTAGCATGAAGCTAGCATGATGCTAGCATGATTAGCATGAAGCTACCATGATGCTAGCATGATTAGCATGATGCTAGCATGATGCTAGCATGATTTAGCATGAAGCTAACAAAATTTAACATGAAGCTAGCATGATTTAGCATTAAGTAAGCAAGATTTATTATGAAATTAGCATAAAGCTAGCATGAAACTAGCACGAAGCTAGCATGACTTAGCATGAAGCTAGCATGAAACTAATATGACCCAAAGACCCAACCCCCATGTCTCTATGATGTCCGGATCCAGAGATATGAGGCTTTGTTTATTATGTTGCTAGGCTGCTCATATTTGGTTGCTATGGGCGTGGCTTAATACCTCAATAAGGATGGTGAGAGACTGATTGGATGCCTGAGTAAAATGAGCCCACCCCCATGTCTCTGTGACACTGTGTTGCAAAGATATCCATCTGGGCATTTTATAATGGCAGTCTATGGGAGATGTTGCTAGGGTGCCCAAAATGGTTGCTAGGGGCGTGGCTTGATAGCTCAATAAGGATCCTAAGGGACTGATTGGATGCCTGAGTAAAATGAGCCCACCCCCATGTCTCTATGACACTGCGCTGCAAAGATATCCCATCCGGGACGTTTTTAGTTCCTTATATGGGCATGATTCCTGCCCCATTATAAGTCTATGGGGAAATTTGGGGACCTCTTACACCCCAGGGGTACAACTTACACCCCATTGTGAGGTATGTTCTTACAGAGCCTGACAGCCTCTTCAAATGTGGCAAGTCACAAGTTTCTGTGAAATCCTAGGTCTGAGCTACGACTCGTCAAAGTTTGTCGCAATGTTAAGTCTATGGGATTTTTCGGCTGCTTTTTCGCCCCTGGGGCGAAGACCGTACCCCTGATCGCTTATAAAAGTCATAGCACACTATTCCCGAATAGTCCGCACGTTTGAAAGTTTGAATGAAGTTTCTAAGTTAAACGGTTCGAGCCGTATTAATTGCGGAAATTTGGTTGGAAGAATAATAATAATAACTAGATATGCAATTCCCAAGGAATTACCAGTGCATGAAAATGCAAAAAGCTGATTGACAGAAATGTAAAAGAAATTTAGTCTAGTAGTTTACCTGGCTGTTGACATGTTTTAGTGTGAAGCTAGCATGATTTAAAAAAGTTATCATGATGAAATGTGATGCTAGCATGATTAGCATGATTCAGCATGACGTTAGCATGATGCTAGCATGATTAGCATGAAGCTAGCATGACTAGCATGAAGCTAACATGATGCTAGCATGATTAGCATGAAGCTAGCATGATTAGCATGAAGCTAGCATGATGCTAGCATGATTAGCATGAAGCTAGCATGATGTTAGCATGATTAGCATGAAGCTAGCATGATGCTAGCATGATTAGCATGAAGTTAGCATGATGTTAGCATGATTAGCATGAAGCTAGCATGATGCTAACATGATTAGCATGATGTTAGCATGATTAGCATGATGTTAGCATGAAGCTAGCACGATGCTAGCATGATTAGCATGAAGCTAGCACGATGCTAGCATGATTAGCATGAAGCTAGCACGATGCTAGCATGATTAGCATGAAGCTAGCACGATGTTAATATGATAAGCATGAAGCTAGCACGATGCTAGCATGATTAGCATGAAGCTAGCACGTTGCTAGCATTATTAGCATGAAGCTAGCACGATGCTAGCATGATTAGCATGATTACCATGAAGCTAGCATGAAGCTAGCATGACTAGCATGAAGCTAGCATGATGCTAGCATGATTAGCATGAAGCTAGCATGATGTTAACATGATTAGCATGAAGCTAGCATGATTAGCATGAAGCTAGCATGATGTTAGCATGATTACCATGAAGCTAGCATGAAGCTAGCATTACTAGCAGGAAGCTAGCATGATGCTAGCATGATTAGCATGAAGCTAGCATGATGCTAGCATGATTACCATGAAGCTAGCATGAAGCTAGCTTGACTAGCATGAAGCTAGCATGATTACCATGAAGCTAGCATGACTAGCATTAAGCTAGCATGACTAGCATGAAGCTAGCATGATGCTAGCATGATTAGCATGAAGCTAGCATGATGCTAGCATAATTACCATGAAGCTAGCATGAAGCTAGCATGACTAGCATGAAGCTAGCATGATTAGCATGAAGCTAGCATGATGCTAGCATGATTGCCATGAAGCTAGCATGAAGCTAGCATGACTAGCATGAAGCTAGCATGATGCTAGCATGATTAGCATGAAGCTAGCATGATGCTAGCATGATTACCATGAAGCTAGCATGATTAGCATGACGTTAGCATGATGTTAGCATGATTAGCATGAAGCTAGCATGACTAGCATGAAGCTAGCATGATGTTAGCATGATTAGCATGAAGCTAGCATGATGCTAGCATGATTAGCATGAAGCTAGCATGATGCTAGCATGATTAGCATGAAGCTAGCATGAAGCTAACATGATTAGCATGAAGCTAGCATGATGCTAGCATGATTAGCATGAAGCTAGCATGATGCTAGCATGATTAGCATGAAGCTAGCATGATGCTAACATGATTAGCATGAAGCTAGCACGATGCTAGCATGATTAGCATGAAGCTAGCACGTTGCTAGCATGATTAGCATGAAGCTAGCACTATGCTAGCATGATTAGCATGATTACCATGAACCTAGCATGAAGCTAGCATGACTAGCATGAAGCTAGCATGATGCTAGCATGATTAGCATGAAGCTAGCATGATTAGCATGAAGCTAGCATGATTAGCATGAAGCTAGCATGATGCTAGCATGATTAGCATGAAGCTAGCATGATGCTAACATGATTAGCATGAAGTTAGCATGATGCTAGCATGATTAGCATGAAGCTAGCATGATGTTAGCATGATTAGCATGAAGCTAGCATGATGCTAACATAATTAGCATAATGCTAGCATGATTAGCATGATGTTAGCATGAAGCTAGCACGATGCTACCATGATTAGCATGAAGCTAGCACGATGTTAGCATGATTAGCATGAAGCTAGCACGATGCTAGCATGATTAGCATGAAGCTAGCACAATGCTAGTATGATTAGCATGAAGCTAGCATGATGTTATCATGATTAGCATAAAGCTAACATGATGTTAGTATGATTAGCATGAAGCTAGCATAATTTGCATGAAGCTAGCATGATGCTAACATGATTACCATGAAGTTAGCATGAATTTGGCATGAAATTAGCATGATCCTAGCATTATTAGCATGATGCTAGCATGATTAAGATGATGTTAGCATGATTAGCATGAAGCTAGCATGATTTAGCATGAAGCTAACAAGATTTAACATGAAGCTAGCATGATTTAACATTAAGTTAGCAAGATTTATTATGAAATTAGCATAAAGCTAGCATGAAACTAGCACGAAGCTAGCATGACTTAGCATGAAGCTAGCATGAAGCTAATATGACCCAAAGACCCGACCCCCATGTCTCTATGATGTCCGGATCCAGAGATATAAGGCTTTGTTTATTATGTTGCTAGGCTGCTCATATTTGGTTGCTAGGGGCGTGGCTTAATACCTCAGTAAGGATGGTGAGAGACTGATTGGATGCCTGAGTAAAATGAGCCCACCCCCATGTCTCTGTGACACTGTGCTGCAAAGATATCCATCTGGGCATTTTATAATGGCAGTCTATGGTAGATGTTGCTAGGGTGCCCAAAATGGTTGCTAGGGGCGTGGCTTGATAGCTCAATAAGGATCCTGAGGGACTGATTGGATGCCTGAGTAAAATGAGCCCACCCCCATGTCTCTATGACACTGCGTTGCAAAGATATCCCATTCGGGACGTTTTTAGTTCCTTATATGGGCATGATTCCTGCCCCATTATAAGTCTATGGGGAAATTTGGGGGCCTCTTACACCCCAGGGGTACAACTTACACCCCATTGTGAGGTATGTTCTTACAGAGCCTGCCAGCCTCTTCAAATGTGGCAAGTCACAAGTTTCTGTGAAATTCTAGGTCTGAGCTACGACTCGTCAAAGTTTGTCGCAATGTTAAGTCTATGGGATTTTTCGGCTGCTTTTTCGCCCCTGGGGCGTAGACCGTACCCCCGATCGCTTATAAAAGTCATAGCACACTATTCCCGAATAGTCCGCACGTTTGAGAGTTTGAATGAAGTTTCTAAGTTAAGCGGTTCGAGCCGTATTAATTGCGGAAATTTGGTTGGAAGAATAATAATAATAACTAGATATGCAATTCCCAAGGAATTACCAGTGCATGAAAATGCAAAAAGTTGATTGCCAGAAATGTAAAAGAAATTTAGTCTAGTAGTTTACCTGGCTGTTGACATGTTTTAGTGTGAAGCTAGCATGATTTAAAAAAGTTATCATGATGAAATATGATGCTAGCATGATTAGCATGATTCAGCATGACGTTAGCATGATGCTAGCATGATTAGCATGAAGCTAGCATGAAGCTAGCATGACTAGCATGAAGCTAGCATGATGCTAGCATGATTAGCATGAAGCTAGCATAAAGCTAGCATGATTAGCATGAAGCTAGCATGATGATAGCATGATTAGCATGAAGCTAACATGATGCTAGCATGATTAGCATGAAGCTAACATGATGTTAGCATGATTAGCATGAAGCTAGCATGATGCTAGCATGATTAGCATGAAGCTAGCATGATGTTAGCATGATTAGCATGAAGCTAGCATGATGCTAACATGATTATCATGCTGCTAGCATGATTAGCATGATGCTAGCATGAAGCTAGCACGATGCTAGCATGAAGCTAGCAGGATGCTAGCATGATTAGCATGAAGCTAGCAGGATGCTAGCATGATTAGCATGAAGCTAGCACGATGCTAGCATGATTAGCATGAAGCTAGCACGATGCTAGCATGATTAACATGAAGTTAGAACGTTGCTAGCATGATTAGCATGAAGCTAGCACGATGCTAGCATGATTAGCATGAAGCTAGCACAATGTTATCATGATAAACACGAAGCTAGCATGATTAGCATGAAGATAACACGATGCTAGCATGATTACCATGAAGCTAGCACGAAGCTAGCATGACTAGCATTAAGCTAGCATGATGCTAGCATGATGCTAGCATGACGTTAGCATGATGCTAGCATGATTAGCATGAAGCTAGCATGAAGCTAGCATGACTAGCATGAAGCTAGCATGATGCTAGCATGATTAGCATGAAGCTAGCATGATGCTAGCATGACTAGCATGAAGCTAGCATGATGCTAGCATGACTAGCATGAAGCTAGCACGATGTTAGCATGACTAGCATGAAGCTAGCACGATGCTAACATGATTAACATGAAGCTAGCACGATGCTAGCATGATTAGCATGAAGCTAGCACGATGCTAGCATGATTAGCATGAAGCTAGCACGATGCTAGCATGATTAGCATGAAGCTAGCACGATGCTAGCATGATTAGCATGAAGCTAGCACGATGTTGGCATGATTAGCATGAAGCTAGCACGATGTTAGCATGATTAGCATGAAGCTAACACGATGTTAGCATTATTAGCATGAAGCTAGCACGATGCTAGTATGATTAGCATGAAGCTAGCACGATGTTATCATGATTAGCATGAAGCTAACACGATGTTAGTATGATTAGCATGAAGCTAGCACGATGTTATCATGATTAGCATAAAGCTAACATGATGTTAGTATGATTAGCATGAAGCTAGCATAATTTGCATGAAGCTAGCATGATGGTAGCATGATTACCATGAAGTTAGCATGAATTTAGCATGAAATTAGCATGATCCTAGCATTATTAGCATGATGCTAGCATGATTAAGATGATGCTAGCATGACTAGCATGAAGCTAGCATGATTTAGCATGAAGCTAACAAGATTTAGCATGAAGCTAGCATGATTTAACATTAAGTTAGCAAGATTTATTATAAAATTAGCATAAAGCTAGCATGAAACTAGCACGAAGCTAGCATGACTTAGCATGAAGCTAGCATGAAGCTAATATGACCCAAAGACCCAACCCCCATGTCTCTATGATGTCCGGATCCAGAGATATAAGGCTTTGTTTATTATGTTGCTAGGCTGCTCATATTTGGTTGCTAGGGGCGTGGCTTAATACCTCAATAAGGATGGTGAGAGACTGATTGGATGCCTGAGTAAAATGAGCCCACCCCCATGTCTCTGTGACACTGTGCTGCAAAGATATCCATCTGGGCATTTTATAATGGCAGTCTATGGGAGATGTTGCTAGGGTGCCCAAAATGGTTGCTAGGGGCATGGCTTGATAGCTCAATAAGGATCCTAAGGGACTGATTGGATGCCTGAGTAAAATGAGCCCACCCCCATGTCTCTACGACACTGCGCTGCAAAGATATCCCATCTGGGACGTTTTTATTTCCTTATATGGGCATGATTCCTGCCCCATTATAAGTCTATGGGGAAATTTGGGGGCCTCTTACACCCCAGGGGTACAACTTACACCCCATTGTGAGGTATGTTCTTACAGAGCCTGCCAGCCTCTTCAAATGTGGCAAGTCACAAGTTTCTGTGAAATTCTAGGTCTGAGCTACGACTCGTCAAAGTTTGTCTCCATGTTAAGTCAATGGGATTTTTCGGCTGCTTTTTCGCCCCTGGGGCGAAGACCGTACCCCCGATCGCTTATAAAAGTCATAGCCCACTATTCCCGAATAGTCCGCACGTTTGAGAGTTTGAATGAAGTTTCTAAGTTAAGCGGTTCGAGCCGTATTAATTGCCGAAATTTGGTTGGAAGAATAATAATAATAATAATAATAATAAAAAGCCCAGTAAGAACAGTACAGCGCATTTTCAATGCACTGTAATAATAATAAAAAGCCCAGTAAGAACAGTACAGCGCATTTTCAATGCACTGTAACTAGATATGCAATTCCCAAGGAATTACCAGTGCATGAAAATGAAAAAAGTTGATTGACAGAAATGTAAAAGAAATTTAGTCTAGTAGTTTACCTGGCTGTTGACATGTTTTAGTGTGAAGCTAGCATGATTTAAAAAAGTTATCATGATTCAGCATGACGTTAGCATGATGCTAGCATGAAGCTAGCATGAAGCTAGCATGATTAGCATGAAGCTAGCATGATGCTAGCATGATTAGCATGAAGCTAGCATGATGCTAGCATGATTAGCATGATGCTAGCATGATTAGCATGAAGCTAGCATGATGCTAGCATGATTAGCATGATGCTAGCATGATTAGCATGAAGCTAGCATGATGCTAGCATGAAGCTAGCATGATGCTAGCATGAAGCTAACATGAAGCTAGCATGATGTTAGCATGATTAGCATGAAGCTAGCATGATGCTAACATGATTAACATGAAGCTAACACGATGCTAGCATGATTAGCATGAAGCTAGCACGATGTTAGCATGATTAGAATGAAGCTAGCACGATGCTAGCATGATTAGCATGAAGCTAGCACGATGCTAGCATGATTAGCATGAAGTTAGCACGAAGCTAGCATGATTAGCATGAAGCTAGCACGATGCTAGCATGATTAGCATGAAGCTAGCACGATGCTAGCATGATTAGCATGAAGCTAGCACGATGCTAGCATGATTAGCATGAAGCTAGCACGATGTTAGCATGATTAGTATGAAGCTAGCACGATGTTAGCATGAAGCTAGCATGATGTTAGCATGATTAGCATGAAGCTAGCATGATGATAATATGATTAGCATGAAGCTAGCATGATGCTAACATGATTAGCATGAAGCTAGCATGATGCTAGCATGATTAGCATGAAGCTAGCATGATGCTAGCATGATTAGTATGAAGCTAGCATGATGCTAGCATGATTAGCATGAAGCTAGCATGATTAGCATGAAGCTAACATGATTAGCATTGAAGCTAACATGAAGCTAGCATGATTAGCATGAAGCTAGCATGAAGCTAGCGTGATTAGCATGAAGCTAGCATGAAGTTAGCATGATTAGCATGAAGCTAGCATGATGCTAGCATGATTAGCATGAAGCTAGCATGATTAGCATGAAGCTAACATGATTAGCATTGAAGCTAGCATGAAGCTAGCATGATTAGCATGAAGCTAGCATGAAGCTAGCATGATTAGCATGAAGCTAGCATGATTAGCATGAAGCTAGCATGAAGTTAGCATGATTAGCATGAAGCTAGCATGATGCTAGCATGATTAGCATGAAGCTAGCATGATTAGCATGAAGCTAACATGATTAGCATTGAAGCTAGCATGAAGCTAGCATGATTAGCATGAAGCTAGCATGAAGCTAGCATGATTAGCATGAAGCTAGCATGAAGTTAGCATGATTAGCATGAATTTAGCATGATGTTAGCATGATTAGCATGAAGTTAGCATGATTCGCATGAAGCTAGCATGATTACCATGAAGCTAGCATGATGCTAGCATGATTAGCATGATGCTAGCATGATTAGCATGATGCTAGCATGATTAGCATGATGCTAGCATGATGCTAGCATGATGATAGCATGATTAGCATGAAGCTAGCATGATTTAGCATGAAGCTAACAAAATGTAACATGAAGCTAGCATGATTTAGCATTAAGTAAGCAAGATTTATTATGAAATTAGCATAAAGTTAGCATGAAACTAGCACGAAGCTAGCATGACTTAGCATGAAGCTAGCATGAAGCTAATATGACCCAAAGACCCAACCCCCATGTCTCTATGATGTCCGGATCCAGAGATATGAGGCTTTGTTTATTATGTTGCTAGGCTGCTCATATTTGGTTGCTATGGGCGTGGCTTAATACCTCAATAAGGATGGTGAGAGACTGATTGGATGCCTGAGTAAAATGAGCCCACCCCCATGTCTCTGTGACACTGTGCTACAAAGATATCCATCTGGGCATTTTATAATGGCAGTCTATGGGAGATGTTGCTAGGGTGCCCAAAATGGTTGCTAGGGGCGTGGCTTGATAGCTCAATAAGGATCCTAAGGGACTGATTGGATGCCTGAGTAAAATGAGCCCACCCCCATGTCTCTATGACACTGCGCTGCAAAGATATCCCATCCGGGACGTTTTTAGTTCCTTATATGGGCATGATTCCTGCCCCATTATAAGTCTATGGGGAAATTTGGGGACCTCTTACACCCCAGGGGTACAGCTTACACCCCATTGTGAGGTATGTTCTTACAGAGCCTGCCAGCCTCTTCAAATGTGGCAAGTCACAAGTTTCTGTGAAATCCTAGGTCTGAGCTACGACTCGTCAAAGTTTGTCGCAATGTTAAGTCTATGGGATTTTTCGGCTGCTTTTTCGCCCCTGGGGCGAAGACCGTACCCCCGATCGCTTATAAAAGTCATAGCACACTATTCCCGAATAGTCCGCACGTTTGAAAGTTTGAATGAAGTTTCTAAGTTAAACGGTTCGAGCCGTATTAATTGCGGAAATTTGGTTGGAAGAATAATAATAATAACTAGATAGTAAAGTTTGAAGACAAACTTTATGTTGGCTTGAGAAAGCGTAGCCTGAACGTTTAAAACGGTTTGACATAAGTTTAGTTTAGTAGGCTATCTGGCTGTTAGTATGTTTAAGTATGAAGGTAGCATGATTTACCATGAAGCTAGCATGATGTTAGCATGATTAGCATGAAGCTAGCATGATGCTAGCATGATTTACCATGAAGCTAGCATGATGTTAGCATGATTAGCATGAAGCTAGCATGATGCTAGCATGATTAGCATGAAGCTAGCATGATGCTAGCATGATTAGCATAATGCTAGCATGATTAGCATGAAGCTAGCATGATTAGCATGAAGCTAGCATGATTAGCATGAAGCTAGTATGATGCTAGCATGATTAGCATGAAGCTAGCATGATGCTAGCCTGATTAGCATGAAGCTAGCATGATGCTAGCATGATTAGCATGAAGCTAGCATGATGTTAGCATGATTAGCATGAAGCTAGCATGAAGCTAGCATGATTAGCATGAAGCTAGCATGATGATAACATGATTAGCATGAAGCTAGCATGATGCTAGCATGATAAGCATGAAGCTAGCATGATGTTAGCATGATTAGCATGAAGCTAGCATGAAGTTAGCATAATTAGCATGAAGCTAGCATGAAGTTAGCATGATTAGCATGAAGCTAGCATGATGTTAGCATGATTAACATGAAGCTAGCATGAAGCTAGCATTATTAGCAGGAAGCTAGCATGAAGCTAACATTTATTGCGTTGCTAGGGTACTAAGTTTGGTTGCTAGGGAGAAAATTGGCATCCCATAATGATCACCCTTCAAGCCACAAGTAAAACGGTCCAACCCCCGTGTCTCTACAATGTTCTGATGCGGAGATATAAGGCTTTGTTTATTCCGTTGCTAGGGTACTAAGTTTGGTTGCTAGGGAGAAAATTGGCATCCCATAATGATCACCCTTCAAGCCACAAGTAAAACGGTCCAACCCCCGTGTCTCTACAATGTTCTGATGCGGAGATATAAGGCTTTGTTTATTCCGTTGCTAGGGTACTAAGTTTGGTTGCTAGGGAGAAAATTGGCATCCCATAATGATCACCCTTCAAGCCACAAGTAAAACGGTCCAACCCCCGTGTCTCTACAATGTTCTGATGCGGAGATATAAGGCTTTGTTTATTCCGTTGCTAGGGTACTAAGTTTGGTTGCTAGGGAGAAAATTGGCATCCCATAATGATCACACTTCAAGCCACAAGTAAAACGGTTCAACCCCCGTGTCTCTATGATGTTCTGAAGCGGAGATATAAGGCTTTGTTTATTCCGTTGCTAGGGTACTAAGTTTGGTTGCTAGGGAGAAAATTGGCATCCCATAATGATTACACGTCAAACCACAAGAAAAACGGTCCAACCCCTGTGTCTCTACGATGTTCAGATCCAGAGATATAAGGCTTTGTTTATTATGTTGCTAGGGTCTTCATATTTTGTTGCTAGGGGCGTGGCTTAATACCTCAATAAGAATCCTAAGAGACTGATTGGATGCCTGAGTAAAATGAGCCCACCCCTATGTCTCTATGACACTCTGGTGCAAAGATATCCATCTGGGCTTTTTATAATGGTAGTCTATGGGAGATGTTGCTAGGGTACCCAAAATTGTTGCTAGGGGCGTGGCTTAATAGCTCTGGGGTGATCCTAAGAGACTGATTGGATGCTTGAGTAAAATGAGCCCACCCCCATGTCTCTAAGACCCTCTAAAGTGAAGATATTCCATCTGGGACGCTTTTATTCCCTTTTATGGGCATGTTTCCTGCCCCATTATAAGTCAATGGGAAATTTTGGGGGCCTCTTACACCCCAGGGGTACAGCTTACACCCCATTGTGAGGTATGTTCTTACACAGCCTGTCAGCCTCCTTAAATGTGGTAAGCCACAAGTTTCTACAAGTTTCTCACTCGCAGCTTTGACCCGTCAAAGTTTGTCTCAATGTTAAGTCAATGGAAATTTTGGGGTGTTTCAGCGCCCCGTTTAGGAATTCGGAAGGTCCCATCAGTTAGAAAAGATATAGCACACCTCGTCAGATCAGACCGAAAGTCTGTCCAAAGTTTGATGGCTGTAGCTTGAAAGCTCTAGGACGAGTTAGAGTTAGAAATTTTAGTCTCAGAAGAAAAGAAGAGGGAATAATAATAAGTTTAAGTGCAACAACAGTATGTTGGCTTTCTCAAGCCAACATAATAATAATAAAAAGCCCAGTAAGAACAGTACAGCGCATTTTCAATGCACTGTAACTAGATATGCAATTCCCAAGGAATTACCAGTGCATGAAAATGCAAAAAGTTGATTGACAGAAATGTAAAAGAAATTTAGTCTAGTAGTTTACCTGGCTGTTGACATGTTTTAGTGTGAAGCTAGCATGATTTAAAAAAGTTATCATGATGAAATATGATGCTAGCATGATTAGCATGATTCAGCATGACGTTAGCATGATGCTAGCATGATTAGCATGAAGCTAGCATGAAGCTAGCATGATTAGCATGATGCTAGCATGATTAGCATAAAGCTAGCATGATTAGCATGAAGCTAACACGATGCTAGCATGATTAGCATGAAGCTAGCACGATGCTAGCATGATTAGCATGAAGCTAGCATGAAGCTAGCACGATGCTAGCATGATTAGCATGAAGCTAGCATGATTAGCATGAAGCTAGCACGATGCTAGCATGATTAGCATGAAGCTAGCACGATGCTAGCATGATTAGCATGAAGCTAGCACGATGCTAATATGATTAGCATGAAGCTAGCACGATGCTAGCATGATTAGCATGAAGCTAGCACGATGCTAGCATGATTAGCATGAAGCTAGCATGATTAGCATGAAGCTAGCACGATGCTAGCATGATTAGCATGAAGCTAGCACGATGCTAGCATGATTAGCATGAAGCTAGCACGATGCTAATATGATTAGCATGAAGCTAGCACGATGCTAGCATGATTAGCATGAAGCTAGCACGATGCTAGCATGATTAGCATGAAGCTAGCACGATGCTAGCATGATTAGCATGAAGCTAGCACGATGCTAGCATGATTAGCATGAAGCTAGCACGATGCTAGCATGATTAGCATGAAGCTAGCACGATGCTAGCATGATTAGCATGAAGCTAGCACGATGCTAGCATAATTAGCATGAAGCTAGCACGATGCTAGCATGATTAGCATGAAGCTAGCACGATGCTAGCATGATTAGCATGAAGCTAGCACGATGCTAGCATGATTAGCATGAAGCTAGCACGATGCTAGCATGATTAGCATGAAGCTAGCACGATGCTAGCATGATTAGCATGAAGCTAGCATAATTTGCATGAAGCTAGCATGATGCTAGCATGATTACCATGAAGTTAGCATGAATTTAGCATGAAATTAGCATGATCCTAGCATTATTAGCATGATGCTAGCATGATTAAGATGATGCTAGCATGATTAGCATGAAGCTAGCATGATTTAGCATGAAGCTAACAAGATTTAACATGAAGCTAGCATGATTTAGCATTAAGTTAGCAAGATTTATTATGAAATTAGCATAAAGCTAGCATGAAACTAACACGAAGCTAGCATGACTTAGCATGAAGCTAGCATGAAGCTAATATGACCCAAAGACCCAACCCCCATGTCTCTATGATGTCCGGATCCAGAGATATAAGGCTTTGTTTATTATGTTGCTAGGCTGCTCATATTTGGTTGCTAGGGGCGTGGCTTAATACCTCAATAAGGATGGTGAGAGACTGATTGGATGCCTGAGTAAAATGAGCCCACCCCCATGTCTCTGTGACACTGTGCTGCAAAGATATCCATCTGGGCATTTTATAATTGCAGTCTATGGGAGATGTTGCTAGGGTGCCCAAAATGGTTGCTAGGGGCGTGGCTTGATAGCTCAATAAGGATCCTAAGGGACTGATTGGATGCCTGAGTAAAATGAGCCCACCCCCATGTTTCTATGACACTGCGCTGCAAAGATATCCCATCCGGGACGTTTTTAGTTCCTTATATGGGCATGATTCCTGCCCCATTATAAGTCTATGGGGAAATTTGGGGACCTCTTACACCCCAGGGGTACAACTTACACCCCATTGTGAGGTATGTTCTTACAGAGCCTGCCAGCCTCTTCAAATGTGGCAAGTCACAAGTTTCTGTGAAATTCTAGGTCTGAGCTACGACTCGTCAAAGTTTGTCTCCATGTTAAGTCAATGGGATTTTTCGGCTGCTTTTTCGCCCCTGGGGCAAAGACCGTACCCCCGATCGCTTATAAAAGTCATAGCACACTATTCCCGAATAGTCCGCACGTTTGAGAGTTTGAAAGAAGTTTCTAAGTTAAGCGGTTCGAGCCGTATTAATTGCGGAAATTTGGTTGGAAGAATAATAATAATAATAATAATAAAAAGCCCAGTAAGAACAGTACAGCGCATTTTCAATGCACTGTAACTAGATAGGTACATTTCCTGAAGAAAATGTGAGTGGTGCTTGCCGTGGCAAATTTCAGGGGACAATTTATGATTATACTCCAAGCCAAAAGTTAAACGGTCCAACCCCCGTGTCTCTACGATGTTCTGATGCAGAGATGTAAGGCTTTGTTTACTCTGTTGCTAAGGTACTGTATTTGGTTGCTAGGGAAAAAAATGGCATCCACTAGTGATTACCCTCTGAGTCACGAGTCAAACGGTCCAACCCCCGTGTCTCTACGATGTTCTGATGCGGAGATATAAGGCTTTGTTTACTCTGTTGCTAGGGTCCTGCATTTGGTTGCTAGGGAAAAAAAAGGCATCCACTAGTGATTACCCTCCGAGTCACAAGTCAAACGGTCCAAACCCCGTGTCTCTACGATGTTCTGATGCGGAGATATAAGGCTTTGTTTACTCTGTTGCTAGGGTACTGTATTTGGTTGCTAGGGCAAAAAATGGCATCCACTAGTGATTACCCTCCGAGTCATGAGTCAAACGGTCCAACCCCCGTGTCTCTACGATGTTCTGATGAGGAGAGATAAGGCTTTGTTTACTCTGTTGCTAGGGTCCTGCATTTGGTTGCTAGGGGAAAAAATGTCACCCACTAGTGATTACCCTCCGAGTCACGAGTCAAACGGTCCAACCCCCGTGTCTCTACGATGTGCTGATGAGGAGATATAAGGCTTTGTTTACACTGTTGCTAGGGTACTGTATTTGGTTGCTAGGGAAAAAATTGGCATCCAATGGTGATTACACTCTAAGTCACAAGTCAAACGGTCCAACCCCCGTGTCTCTACGATGTTCTGATGCGGAGATATAAGGCTTTGTTTACATTGTTGCTAGGGTACTGTATTTGGTTGCAAGGGAAAAAATTGGCATCCACTAGTGATTACACTCTGATTCAGGAGTCAAACAGTCCAACCCCTGTGTCTCTACGATGTTCTGATGCGGAGATATAAGGCTTTGTTTACACTGTTGCTAGGGTACTGTATTTGGTTGCTAGGGAAAAAATTGGCATCCCATAATGATTACACTCTGAGTCACGAGTCAAACGGTCCAACCCCCGTGTCTCTACGATGTTCTGATGCGGAGATATTAGGTTTTGTTTACTCTGTTGCTAGGGTACTGTATTTGGTTGCTAGGGAAAAAATTGGCATCCCATAATGATTACACTCCGAGTCACGAGTCAAACGGTCCAACCCCCGTGTCTCTACGATGTTCTGATGCGGAGATATTAGGTTTTGTTTACTCTGTTGCTAGGGTACTGTATTTGGTTGTTAGGGAAAAAATTGGCAACCCATAATGATTACACTCCGAGTCACGAGTCAAACGGTCCAACCCCTGTGTCTCTACGATGTTCTGATGCGGAGATATAAGGCTTTGTTTACTCTGTTGCTAGGGTACTGTATTTGGTTGCTAGGGAAAAAATTGGCATCCCATAATGATTACACTCCGAGTCACGAGTCAAACGGTCCAACCCCCGTGTCTCTACGATGTTCTGATGCGGAGATATAAGGCTTTGTTTACTCTGTTGCTAGGGTACTGTATTTGGTTGCTAGGGAAAAAATTGGCATCCCATACTGATTACACTCCGAGTCACGAGTCAAATGGTCCAACCCCCGTGTCTCTACGATGTTCTGATGCGGAGATATAAAGCTTTTTTACTCTGTTGCTAGGGTACTGTATTTGGTTGCTAGGGAAAAAATTGGCATCCCATAATGATTACACTCAGAGTCACGAGTCAAACGGTCCAACCCCCGTGTCTCTACGATGTTCTGATGCGGAGATATAAGGCTTTGTTTACTCTGTTGCTAGGGTACTGTATTTGGTTGCTAGGGAAAAAATTGACATCCCATAGTGATTACACTCTGAGTCACGAGTCAAACGGTCCAACCCCCGTGTCTCTACGATGTTCTGATGCCGAGATATAACTGTTTGAATTTTAAGTTGCTAGGGTGCTCAAAAGTGGTTGCTAGGGGCGTGGCTTAATACCTATGTAAGGATCCTGAGAGACTGATTGGGTGCCTGAGTAAAATGAGCCCACCCCCATGTCTCTGTGACAGTGTGATGCAAAGATATCCATCTGGGCATTTTATAATGGCAGTCTATGGGAGATGTTGCTAGGGTGCCCAAAATTGTTGCTAGGGGCGTGGCTTAATAGCTCTGGGATGATCCTGAGAGACTGATTGGATGCCCGAGTGAAATGAGCCCACCCACTTATCTTTATGACACTGTAAAGCAAAGATATCCCATCTGGAACTGTTTTATTCCCTTATATGGGCATGTTTCCTGCCCCATTATAAGTCAATGAGAATTTTTGGGTGTCTCTTACACCCCAGGGGTACAACTTACACCCCATTGTGATCCATGTTCTTACAGAGCCTACCACCCTCTTCAAATGTTGTAACCCACATGTTTCTATAAAATCCTCTAGCGGAGCTATGACCTGTCAAAGTTGGGCGCAATGTTAAGTCAATGGGATTTTTCGGGTGGTTTTTTGCCCCCCTTTCAGAAATCCTGCACCCGATCCCTTATAAAAGTCATAGCACACCTCTCCTCAATAATCCGGTCGATTTGAGCCCTCTTTCGTGGGACTACGTTAAACCGTGCGGGACGAGTTACGCGCCGACAAAGTGTCCAGAAAAAGAAGAATAATAATTATAAACTAGATAGGTACATTTCCTGAAGAAAATGTGAAGTGGTGCTTGCCGTGGCAAATTTCGGGGGACAATATATGATTATACTCCAAGCCAAAAGTAAAACAATTCAACCCACATATCTCTACGATATTCTGATGCGAAGATATAAGGCTTTGTTTATTCGGTTGCTAGGGTACTGTATTTGGTTGCTAGGGAGAAAATTGGCATCCACTAGTGATTACACTCCGAGTCACGAGTCAAACGGTCAAACCCCCGTGTCTCTACGATGTTCTGATGCGGAGATATAAGGCTTTGTTTACTCTGTTGCTAGGGTACTGTATTTGGTTGCTAGGGAAAAAATTGGCATCCACTAGTGATTACACTCCGAGATACGAGTCAAACGGTCCAAACCCCGTGTCTCTGCGATGTTCTGATGCGGAGATATAAGGGTTTGTTTACTCTGTTGCTAGGGTACTGTATTTGGTTGCTAGGGAAAAAAATTGCATCCACTAGTGATTACCCTCCGAGTCACGAGTCAAACGGTCCAAACCCCATGTCTCTATGATGTTCTGATGCGGAGATATAAGGCTTTGTTTACTCTGTTGCTAGGGTACTGTATTTGGTTGCTAGGGAAAAAATTGCATCCACTAGTGATTACCCTCCGAGTCACGAGTCAAACGGTCCAACCCCCATGTCTCTACGATGTTCTGATGTGGAGATATAAGGCTTTGTTTACTCTGTTGCTAGGGTACTGTATTTGGTTGCTAGGGAAAAAAATGGCATCCACTAGTGATTACCCTCCGAGTCATGAGTCAAACGGTCCAACCCCCATGTCTCTACGATGTTCTGATGTGGAGATATAAGGCTTTGTTTACTCTGTTGCTAGGGTACTGTATTTGGTTGCTAGGGGCGTGGCTTGGGAGTGGCCAATGATGTGCCCAGTGATTACACTCCGAGTCACAAGTAAAACGGTCCAACCCCCGTGTCTCTACGATGTTCTGATGCGGAGATATAAGGCTTTGTTTACTCTGTTGCTAGGGTACTGTATTTGGTTGCTAGGGGCGTGGCTTGGGAGTGGCCAATTATGTGCCCAGTGATTACACTCCGAGTCACAAGTAAAACGGTCCAACCCCCGTGTCTCTACGATGTTCTGATGCGGAGATATAAGGCTTTGTTTACTCTGTTGCTAGGGTACTGTATTTGGTTGCTAGGGGCGTGGCTTGGGAGTGGCCAATGATGTGCCCAGTGATTACACTCCGAGTCACAAGTAAAACGGTCCAAACCCCGTGTCTCTACGATGTTCTGATGCGGAGATATAAGGCTTTGTTTATTCGGTTGCTAGGGTGCTCAAATTTGGTTGCTAGGGGCGTGGCTTGGGAGTGGCCAATGATGTGCCCAATTGTTACACCCCTAGTCACAAGTAAAACGGTCCAACCCCCGTGTCTCTACGATGTTCTGATGCCGAGATATAACTGTTTGTATTTTATGTTGCTAGGGTGCTCAAAAGTGGTTGCTAGGGGCGTGGCTTAGTAAGTCTGTAAGGATCCTGAGAGACTGATTGGATGCCTGAGTAAAATGAGCCCACCCCCATGTCTCTATGACACTGTGGTGCAAAGATATCCATCCGGGCATTTTATAATGGCAGTCTATGGTATAGGTTGCTAGGGTGCCCAAAATGGTTGCTATGGTAACCTTACACCCCATTGTGGGGGACGTCCTGACAGAGTCTAGCACCCTCTTCAAATTTAGTAACCCACATGTTTCTATGAAATCCTGGCTCGGACCTATGACCCGTCAAAATTTTTGCAATGGTAAGTCTATGGGATTTTGGCCTATTGACTTTTCATTGGGGCACTTTTGGGCACCTCTTACACCCCAGGGGTACAACTTACACCCCATTGTGATCCATGTTCTTACAGAGCCTACCACCCTCTTCAAATGTTGTAACCCACATGTTTCAACAAAATCCTCGAGCGGAGCTATGACTCGTCAAAGTTGGGCGCAATGTTAGGTCAATGGGATTTTTCGGGTGGTTTTTCGCCCCCCTTTCGGAAATCCTGCCCCCGATCGCTTATAAAAGTCATAGCACACCTCTCCTCAATAAGCCGGTCGATTTGAGCCCTAATTTATGGGTCTACGACAAAGCGTGCGGGACGAGTTACGCGCCGAAAAAGTGTCCAGAAAAAGAATAATAATAATAATAACTAGATAGGTACATTTCCTGAAGAAAATGTGAGTGGTGCTTGCCGTGGCAAAATTCTGGGGACCATATATGATTATACTCCAAGCCAAAAGTTAAACGATCCAACTCCCGTGTCTGTACGATGTTCTGATGTGGAGATATAAGGCTGTGTTTATCCGGTTGCTAGGGTACTGTATTTGGTTGCTAGGGAAAAATTTGGCATCCCATAATGATTACACTCTGAGTCACGAGTCATACGGTCCAACCCCCGTGTCTCAACGATGTTCTGGTGCAGAGATATAAGGCTTTGTTTATTCGGTTGCTAGGGTACTGTATTTGGTTGCTAGGGAAAATTTTGACATCCCATAATGATTACACTCTGAGTCACGAGTCAAACGGTCCAACCCCCGTGTCTCTACGATGTTCTGATGCGGAGATATAAGGCTTTGTTTACTCTGTTGCTAGGGTACTGTATTTGGTTGCTAGGGAAAAAATTGGCATCCCATAATGATTACACTCTGAGTCACGAGTCAAACGGTCCAACCCCCATGTCTCTACGATGTTCTGATGCGGAGATATAAGGCTTTGTTTACCCTGTTGCTAGGGTACTGTATTTGGTTGCTAGGGAAAAAATTGGCATCCCATAATGATTACACTCTGAGTCACGAGTCAAACGGTCCAACCCCCATGTCTCTACGATGTTCTGATGCTGAGATATAAGGCTTTGTTTACTCTGTTGCTAGGGTACTATATTTGGTTGCTAGGGAAAAAATTGGCATCCCATAATGATTACAATCTGAGTCACGAGTCAAACGGTCCAACCCCCGTGTCTCTACGATGTTCTGATGCTGAGATATAAGGCTTTGTTTACTCTGTTGCTAGGGTACTATATTTGGTTGCTAGGGAAAAAATTGGCAGACCATAATGATTACACCCTGAGTCACAAGTCAAACGGTCCAACCCCCATGTCTCTACGATGTTCTGATGCGGAGATATAAGGCTTTGTTTACTCTGTTGCTAGGGTACTGTATTTGGTTGCTAGGGAAAAAATTGGCATCTCATAGTGATTACCCGCCGAGTCACGAGTCAAACGGTCCAACCCCCATGTCTCTACGATGTTCTGATGCGGAGATATAAGGCTTTGTTTACTCTGTTGCTAGGGTACTGTATTTGGTTGCTAGGGGCGTGGCTTGGGAGTGGCCAATGATGTGCCCAGTGATTACACTCCGAGTCACAAGTAAAACGGTCCAACCCCCGTGTCTCTACGATGTTCTGATGCGGAGATATAAGGCTTTGTTTACTCTGTTGCTAGGGTACTGTATTTGGTTGCTAGGGGCGTGGCTTGGGAGTAGCCAATTATGTGCCCAGTGATTACACTCCGAGTCACAAGTAAAACGGTCCAACCCCCGTGTCTCTACGATGTTCTGATGCGGAGATATAAGGCTTTGTTTACTCTGTTGCTAGGGTACTGTATTTGGTTGCTAGGGGCGTGGCTTGGGAGTGGCCAATGATGTGCCCAGTGATTACACTCCGAGTCACAAGTAAAACGGTCCAAACCCCGTGTCTCTACGATGTTCTGATGCGGAGATATAAGGCTTTGTTTATTCGGTTGCTAGGGTGCTCAAATTTGGTTGCTAGGGGCGTGGCTTCGGAGTGGCCAATGATGTGCCCAATTGTTACACCCCTAGTCACAAGTAAAATGGTCCATTCCCCGTGTCTCTACGATGTTCTGATGCCGAGATATAACTGTTTGTATTTTATGTTGCTAGGGTGCTCAAAAGTGGTTGCTAGGGGCGTGGCTTAGTAAGTCTGTAAGGATCCTGAGAGACTGATTGGATGCCTGAGTAAAATGAGCCCACCCCCATGTCTCTATGACACTGTGGTGCAAAGATATCCATCCGGGCATTTTATAATGGCAGTCTATGGTATAGGTTGCTAGGGTGCCCAAAATGGTTGCTATGGTAACCTTACACCCCATTGTGGGGGACGTCCTGACAGAGTCTAGCACCCTCTTCAAATTTAGTTACCCACATGTTTCTATGAAATCCTGGCTCGGACCTATGACCCGTCAAAATTTTTGCAATGGTAAGTCTATGGGATTTTGCCCCATTGACTTTTCATTGGGGCACTTTTGGGCACCTCTTACACCCCAGGGGTACAACTTACACCCCATTGTGATCTATGTTTTTACAGAGCCTACCACCCTCTTCAAATGTTGTAACCCACATGTTTCTACAAAATCCACGAGCGGAGCTATGACCCATCAAAGTTGGGCCCAATGTTAAGTCAATGGGATTTTTGGGGTGGTTTTACGCCCCCCTTTCGGAAATCCTGCACCCGATCCCTTATAAAAGTCATAGCACACCTCTCCTCAATAATCCGGTCGAT
The DNA here is from genome assembly GCF_030506205.2 of Paramisgurnus dabryanus. NCBI lineage: Eukaryota > Metazoa > Chordata > Actinopteri > Cypriniformes > Cobitidae > Paramisgurnus > Paramisgurnus dabryanus. Next base: position 46,601,678 of record NC_133343.1, read on the forward strand.
TTGAGCCCTCTTTCATGGGTCTACAACAAAGCGTGCGGGACGAGTTAATCGCCGAAAAAAGTGTCCGGATGTAAGAATAAAATATAATAATAATATCCCTGAGCAATAGTAATAGTGATGCTTTGCATAAATGCAAGCACCACTAATAACTAGATAGGTACATTTCCTGAAGAAAATGTGAAGTGGTGCTTGCCGTGGCAAATTTCGGGGGACAATATATGATTATACTCCAAGCCAAAAGTAAAACAATTCAACCCACATGTCTCTACGATATTCTGATGCGAAGATATAAGGCTTTGTTTATTCGGTTGCTAGGGTACTGTATTTGGTTGCTAGGGAGAAAATTGGCATCCACTAGTGATTACACTCCGAGTCACGAGTCAAACGGTCAAACCCCCGTGTCTCTACGATGTTCTGATGCGGAGATATAAGGCTTTGTTTACTCTGTTGCTAGGGTACTGTATTTGGTTGCTAGGGAAAAAATTGGCATCCACTAGTGATTACACTCCGAGATACGAGTCAAACGGTCCAACCCCCGTGTCTCTGCGATGTTCTGATGTGGAGATAAAAGGCTTTGTTTACTCTGTTGCTAGGGTAATGTATTTGGTTGCTAGGGAGAAAATTGGCATCCACTAGTGATTACACTCCGAGTCACGAGTCAAACGGTCCAAACCCCGTGTCTCTACGATGTTCTGATGCGGAGATATAAGGGTTTGTTTACTCTGTTGCTAGGGTACTGTATTTGGTTGCTAGGGAAAAAATGGCATCCACTAGTGATTACCCTCCGAGTCATGAGTCAAACGGTCCAACCCCCGTGTCTCTACGATGTTCTGATGCGGAGATATAAGGCTTTGTTTACTCTGTTGCTAGGGTACTGTATTTGGTTGCTAGGGAAAAAAATGGCATCCACTAGTGATTACCCTCCGAGTCACGAGTCAAACGGTCCAACCCCCGTGTCTCTACGATGTTCTGATGCGGAGATATAAGGCTTTGTTTACTCTGTTGCTAGGGTACTGTATTTGGTTGCTAGGGGAAAAAATGGCATCCACTAGTGATTACCCTCCGAGTCATGAGTCAAACGGTCCAACCCCCATGTCTCTACGATGTTCTGATGTGGAGATATAAGGCTTTGTTTACTCTGTTGCTAGGGTACTGTATTTGGTTGCTAGGGGCGTGGCTTGGGAGTGGCCAATGATGTGCCCAGTGATTACACTCCGAGTCACAAGTAAAACGGTCCAACCCCCGTGTCTCTACGATGTTCTGATGCGGAGATATAAGGCTTTGTTTACTCTGTTGCTAGGGTACTGTATTTGGTTGCTAGGGGCGTGGCTTGGGAGTGGCCAATGATGTGCCCAGTGATTACACTCCGAGTCACAAGTAAAACGGTCCAAACCCCGTGTCTCTACGATGTTCTGATGTGGAGATATAAGGCTTTGTTTATTCGGTTGCTAGGGTGCTCAAATTTGGTTGCTAGGGGCGTGGCTTGGGAGTGGCCAATGATGTGCCCAATTGTTACACCCCTAGTCACAAGTAAAACGGTCCAACCCCCGTGTCTCTACGATGTTCTGATGCCGAGATATAACTGTTTGTATTTTATGTTGCTAGGGTGCTCAAAAGTGGTTGCTAGGGGCGTGGCTTAATAAGTCTGTAAGGATCCTGAGAGACTGATTGGATGCCTGAGTAAAATGAGCCCACCCCCATGTCTCTATGACACTGTGGTGCAAAGATATCCATCCGTGCATTTTATAATGGCAGTCTATGGTATAGTTTGCTAGGGTGCCCAAAATGGTTGCTATGGTAACCTTACACCCCATTGTGGGGGACGTCCTGACAGAGTCTAGCACCCTCTTCAAATTTAGTAACCCACATGTTTCTATGAAATCCTGTCTCGGACCTATGACCCGTCAAAATTTTTGCAATGGTAAGTCTATGGGATTTTGCCCCATTGACTTTTCATTGGGGCACTTTTGGGCACCTCTTACACCCCAGGGGTACAACTTACACCCCATTGTGATCCATGTTCTTACAGAGCCTACCACCCTCTTCAAATGTTGTAATCCACATGTTTCTACAAAATCCTCGAGCGGAGCTATGACTCGTCATAGTTGGGCGCAATGTTAAGTCAATGGGATTTTTTGGGTGGTTTTTCGCCCCCCTTTCGGAAATCCTGCACCCGATCGCTTATAAAAGTCATAGCACACCTCTCCTCAATAAGCCGGTCGATTTGAGCCCTAATTTATGGGTCTACGACAAACCGTGTGGGACGAGTTACGCGCCGAAAAAGTGTGCAGACATAAGAATAATAAGATATAATAATAATAATAACTAGATTGGTACATTTCCTGAAGAAAATGTGAGTGGTGCTTGCCGTGGAAAATTTCGGGGGACAATATATGATTATACTCCAAGCCAAAAGTAAAACAGTTCAACCCACATGTCTCTACGATATTCTGATGCGAAGATATAAGGCTTTGTTTATTCGGTTGCTAGGGTACTGTATTTGGTTGCTAGGGAGAAAATTGGCATCCACTAGTGATTACACTCCGAGTCACGAGTCAAACGGTCAAACCCCCGTGTCTCTACGATGTTCTGATGCGGAGATATAAGGCTTTGTTTACTCTGTTGCTAGGGTACTGTATTTGGTTGCTAGGGAAAAAATTGGCATCCACTAGTGATTACACTCCGAGATACGAGTCAAACTGTCCAAACCCGGTGTCTCTGCGATGTTCTGATGTGGAGATAAAAGGCTTTGTTTACTCTGTTGCTAGGGTAATGTATTTGGTTGCTAGGGAGAAAATTGGCATCCACTAGTGATTACACTCCGAGTCACGAGTCAAACGGTCCAAACCCAGTGTCTCTACGATGTTCTGATGCGGAGATATAAGGGTTTGTTTACTCTGTTGCTAGGGTACTGTATTTGGTTGCTAGGGAAAAATGGCATCCACTAGTGATTACCCTCCGAGTCATGAGTCAAACGGTCCAACCCCCGTGTCTCTACGATGTTCTGATGCGGAGATATAAGGCTTTGTTTACTCTGTTGCTAGGGTACTGTATTTGGTTGCTAAGGAAAAAATGGCATCCACTAGTGATTACCCTCCGAGTCACGAGTCAAACGATCCAACCCCCGTGTCTCTACGATGTTCTGATGCGGAGATATAAGGCTTTGTTTACTCTGTTGCTAGGGTACTGTATTTGGTTGCTAGGGAAAAAATGGCATCCACTAGTGATTACCCTCCGAGTCACGAGTCAAACGGTCCAACCCCCGTGTCTCTACGATGTTCTGATGCGGAGATATAAGGCTTTGTTTACTCTGTTGCTAGGGTACTGTATTTGGTTGCTAGGGAAAAAAATTGCATCCACTAGTGATTACCCTCCGAGTCATGAGTCAAACGGTCCAACCCCTGTGTCTCTACAATGTTCTGATGCGGAGATATAAGGCTTTGTTTACTCTGTTGCTAGGGTACTGTATTTGGTTGCTAGGGAAAAAAATGGCATCCACTAGTGATTACCCTCCGAGTCACGAGTCAAACGGTCCAAACCCCATGTCTCTACGATGTTCTGATGCGGAGATATAAGGCTTTGTTTACTCTGTTGCTAGGGTAATGTAATTGGTTGCTAGGGAGAAAATTGGCATCCACTAGTGATTACCCTCCGAGTCATGAGTCAAACGGTCCAACCCCTGTGTCTCTACAATGTTCTGATGCGGAGATATAAGGCTTTGTTTACTCTGTTGCTAGGGTACTGTATTTGGTTGCTAGGGAAAAAATGGCATCCACTAGTGATTACCCTCCGAGTCACGAGTCAAACGGTCCAAACCCCATGTCTCTACGATGTTCTGATGCGGAGATATAAGGCTTTGTTTACTCTGTTGCTAGGGTAATGTATTTGGTTGCTAGGGAGAAAATTGGCATCCACTAGTGATTACACTCCGAGTCACGAGTCAAACGGTCCAAACTCCGTGTCTCTACGATGTTCTGATGCGGAGATATAAGGGTTTGTTTACTCTGTTGCTAGAGTACTGTATTTGGTTGCTAGGGAAAAAAATGGCATCCACTAGTGATTACCCTCCGAGTCATGAGTCAAACGGTCCAACCCCCATGTCTCTACGATGTTCTGATGTGGAGATATAAGGCTTTGTTTACTCTGTTGCTAGGGTACTGTATTTGGTTTCTAGGGGCGTGGCTTGGGAGTGGCCAATGATGTGCCCAGTGATTACACTCCGAGTCACAAGTAAAACGGTCGAACCCCCGTGTCTCTACGATGTTCTGATGCGGAGATATAAGGCTTTGTTTACTCTGTTGCTAGGGTACTGTATTTGGTTGCTAGGGGCGTGGCTTGGGAGTGGCCAATGATGTGCCCAGTGATTACACTCCGAGTCACAAGTAAAACGGTCCAACCCCTGTGTCGCTACGATGTTCTGATGCGGAGATATAAGGCTTTGTTTACTCTGTTGCTAGGGTACTGTATTTGGTTGCTAGGGAAAAAAATTGCATCCACTAGTGATTACCCTCCGAGTCACGAGTCAAACGGTCCAAACCCCATGTCTCTACGATGTTCTGATGCGGAGATATAAGGCTTTGTTTACTCTGTTGCTAGGGTACTGTATTTGGTTGCTAGGGAATAAAATGGCATCCACTAGTGATTACCCTCCGAGTCACGAGTCAAACGGTCCAAACCCCATGTCTCTACGATGTTCTGATGCGGAGATATAAGGCTTTGTTTTCTCTGTTGCTAGGGTACTGTATTTGGTTGCTAGGGAAAAAAATGGCATCCACTAGTGATTACCCTCCGAGTCACGAGTCAAACGGTCCAAACCCCATGTCTCTACGATGTTCTGATGCGGAGATATAAGGCTTTGTTTACTCTGTTGCTAGGGTACTGTATTTGGTTGCTAGGGGCGTGGCTTGGGAGTGGCCAATGATGTGCCCAGTGATTACACTCCGAGTCACAAGTAAAACGGTCCAAACCCCGTGTCTCTACGATGTTCTGATGCGGAGATATAAGGCTTTGTTTATTCGGTTGCTAGGGTGCTCAAATTTGGTTGCTAGGGGCGTGGCTTGGGAGTGGCCAATGATGTGCCCAATTGTTACACCCCTAGGCACAAGTAAAACGGTCCAACCCCCGTGTCTCTACGATGTTCTGATGCCGAGATATAACTGTTTGTATTTTATGTTGCTAGGGTGCTCAAAAGTGGTTGCTAGGGGCGTGGCTTAGTAAGTCTGTAAGGATCCTGAGAGACTGATTGGATGCCTGAGTAAAATGAGCCCACCCCCATGTCTCTATGACACTGTGGTGCAAAGATATCCATCCGGGCATTTTATAATGGCAGTCTATGGTATAGGTTGCCAGGGTGCCCAAAATGGTTGCTATGGTAACCTTACACCCCATTGTGGGGGACGTCCTGACAGAGTCTAGCACCCTCTTCAAATTTAGTAACCCACATGTTTCTATGAAATCCTGGCTCGGACCTATGACCCGTCAAATTTTTTGCAATGGTAAGTCTATGGGATTTTGCCCCATTGACTTTTCATTGGGGCACTTTTGGGCACCTCTTACACCCCAGGGGTACAACTTACACCCCATTGTGATCCATGTTCTTACAGAGCCTACCACCCTCTTCAAATGTTGTAACCCACATGTTTCTACAAAATCCTCGAGCGGAGCTATGACTCGTCAAAGTTGGGCGCAATGTTAAGTCAATGGGATTTTTCGGGTGGTTTTTCGCCCCCCTTTCGGAAATCCTGCACCCGATCGCTTATAAAAGTCATAGCACACCTCTCCTCAATAAGCCGGTCGATTTGAGCCCTAATTTATGGGTCTACGACAAACCGTGCGGGACGAGTTAGGTGCCGAAAAAACGTGCAGATGTAAGAATAAAATATAATAATATCCCTGAGGAATAGTAATAGTGATGCCTTGCATAAATGCAAGCACCACTAATAATAATAATAAGTATGCAAGATAGTAATAGTGATGCTTTGCATAAATGCAAGCACCACTAATAATAATAATAATAAGTATGCAAGATAGTAATAGTGATGCTTTGCATAAATGCAAGCACCACTAACTAGATAGAAAAGTTTGAAGACAAACTTCATGTTGGCTTGACAAAGCCTAGCCTGAACGTTTAAAACAGATTGAGAGAAATTTAAAACAAGTTTAGTTTAGTATTATAACTTTCCGTAAACATGATACCAAAAGTTACCATGTTAGCATGTTTAGCACTAAGTTAGCATGATGTTAACATGAATTAGCATGAAGCTAGCATGATGTTAACATGAATTAGCATGAAGCTAGCATGATGCTAACATAAATTAGCATGACGCTAACATGAATTAGCATGAAGCTAACATGATGCTAACATGAATTAGCATGAAGCTAACATGAATTAGCATGAAGCTAGCATGATGCTAACATGAATTAGCATGAAGCTAGCATGATGCTAACATGAATTAGCATGAAGCTAACATGAATTAGCATGAAGCTAACATGATGCTAACATGAATTAGCATGAAGCTAGCATGATGCTAACATGAATTAACATGAAGCTAGCATGATGCTAACATGAATTAGCATGAAGCTAGCATGATGCTAACTTGAATTAGCATGAAGCTAACATGAATTAGCATGAAGCTAACATGATGCTAACATGAATTAACATGAAGCTAGCATGATGCTAACATGAATTAACATGAAGCTAGCATGATGCTAACATGAATTAGCATGAAGCTAGCATGATGCTAACATGAATTAGCATGAAGCTAGCATGATGCTTACATGAATTAGCATGAAGCTAGCATGATGCTATATTTGCTATATGCTATATTTGGTTGCTAGGGGCGTGGCTTAATACCTCAATAAGAATCCTCCGAGACTGATTGGATGCCTGAGTAAAATGAGCCCACCCCTATGTCTCTGTGACACTGTGCTGCAAAGATATCCATCTGGGCATTTTATAATGGCAGTCTATGGGATATGTTGCTAGGGTGCCCAAAAATGGTTGCTAGGGGCGTGGCTTAATAGCTATGGGGCGATCCTGAGAGACTGATTGGATGCCTGACTAAATTGAGCCCACCCCCATGTCTCTACGACACTCTAAAGTGAAGATATTCCATCTGGGACGCTTTTATTCCCTTATATGGACATGTTCCCTGCCCCATTATAAGTCAATGGGGAAATTTGGGTGCCCCTTACACCCCAGGGGTGAAACTTACACCCCAATGTGAGGCATGTTCTTACAGAGCCTGCCAGCCTCTTCAAATGTGGTAACCCAGAAGTTTCTACAAATTTCTCGCTCGCAGCTATGACCCGTCAAAGTTTGTCGCAATGTTAAGTCAATGGAAAATTTGGGGTGTTTGAGCGCCCCGTTCAGGAATTCGGTAGGTCCCATCAGTTAGAAAAGTCATAGCACGCTAAGTCAGACCAGTCTGAAGACTTTTGGAAAGTTTGGTGAATGTAGCTTGAAAGCTCAAGGAGGAGTTACAGTCAAAAATTTTGGGGATCAGAAGAATAATAATAATAATAATAACTAGATAGGTACATTTCCTGAAGAAAATGTGAGTGGTGCTTGCCGTGGCAAGTTTCGGGGACAATTTATGATTATACTCCAAGCCAAAGGTAAAATGGTCCAACCCCCATGTCTCTACGATGTTCTGATGCGAAGATATAAGGCTTTGTTTATTCCGTTGCTAGGGTGTTCATATTTGGTTGCTAGGGGCGTGGCTTAACACCTCTTGGCATTAACTAGTGATTACCCTTCGAGTCACGAGTAAAACGGTCCAACCCCCGTGTCTCTACGATGTTCTGATGCAGAGATATAAGGCTTTGTTTATTCCGTTGCTAGGGTGCTCAAATTTGGTTGCTAGGGGCGTGGCTTGGGAGTGGCCAATGATTTGGCCAGTGATTACACCCCGAGTCACAAGTAATACGGTCCAACCCCCGTGTCTCTACGATGTTCTGATGTGGAGATATAAGGCTTTGTTTATTCCGTTGCTAGGTGTTCATATTTGGTTGCTAGGGGCGTGGCTTAACACCTCTTGGCTTCCACTAGTGATTACCCTTCGAGTCACGAGTAAAACGGTCCAACCCCCGTGTCTCTACGATGTTCTGATGCGACGTTATAAGGCTTTGTTTATTTGGTTGCTAGGGTGTTCATATTTGGTTGCTAGGGGCGTGGCTTAACACCTCTTTGCATTAACTAGTGATTACCCTTCGAGTCACGAGTAAAACGGTCCAACCCCCGTGTCTCTACGATGTTCTGATGCAGAGATATAAGGCTTTGTTTATTCCGTTGCTAGGGTGCTCAAATTTGGTTGCTAGGGGCGTGGCTTGGGAGTGGCCAATGATTTGGCCAGTGATTACACCCCGAGTCACAAGTAATACGGTCCAACCCCCGTGTCTCTACGATGTTCTGATGTGGAGATATAAGGCTTTGTTTATTCCGTTGCTAGGTGTTCATATTTGGTTGCTAGGGGCGTGGCTTAACACCTCTTGGCTTCCACTAGTGATTACCCTACGAGTCACGAGTAAAACGGTCCAACCCCCGTGTCTCTACGATGTTCTGATGCGACGTTATAAGGCTTTGTTTATTCGGTTGCTAGGGTGTTCATATTTGGTTGCTAGGG